>NC_136504.1:102366877-102396877 GCF_053919585.1 Euprymna scolopes | reverse complement strand
TTACTAACCCAAACCACCCCAACAAAACCTCATTAAGTACGCACTACCTAAACCTGATTCAAAATAGCCTTACACTTACTATTAACTGGAAGATTCTTAAAAAATCTATCAGTAAATCTTTAAATTTCCCGTTTCCTCTGTCTATACGTAAAATTCTTTATTATTAATTTTAAAAATATAGATAAATTATTAAACATTAGAAGTGAAATATCAATTATTTGTACACACTACCAATCCTACTTACTTAGTAGCTTCACACCCAGCTAAAATTAATCTAATATAACACCTTCAATCTAATAATTGCACACTTTAAGAATACTACCCTATCCATTGCATCTTGTTACTACAAAAAAACTTTACAACCATTATATCATAAACTGCTCCTTATCCTGTATATCGCTCTATATCTAATTATTCATTTTGTCGTATAACCAAACACACATACTTCTAATCATCTCTGTTGCTATTTAATCCTCACTAAACTGCACATCATTTTATTATATTATTTTATCTTTTAATTCTTTGGAGATTCTCCCTGTTTTCCTTATACATTTAATCTTAGATTTATTTATTATTAATTGAGAATTCATTGAGTTGAAAAATTGAGTTTTCATTTAAACCAATGATAACTTATGTCAATTTCACTAAAAGAAATATAATTTACCCAATTGTCATGCTGCAATTAGTTGAATATTATCGCATTATTATATAAAATATGTACTTTGACAAGAAAGTTTTTGCGGTTTTTAACTTTCAAATTAAAATGAACATATTTCGGCTCAAACAAAAATTTATTGATCAAAATAAGCACCATAAGATTCATGCCAGTAACATAAAACTCTTGCATTCTGGTGGCGATGAGGTCGTTAAACGTGTTTTTATATCACTTCGGTTTTTTAAACATTTCTCACGCAGAAATTTGTAGAGATGCTTGAAAAAGTGGTAGGGGATAGGTCTGGAGAGTATGAAGGATGAGGCAGTTTTGTAGCCCAATTCGTTCAACTTCTGCAGGGTCGGTTTCGCAACGTGCAGTCGGGCATTGTCATGGAGGAGAATTGGGCATTTTCTGTTGATTAATGCCAAGTGTTGTTTTTGAAGTTTGTTGATAGTACTTCTTTGCTGTAATAGTTTCGCATTTTCTGTTGATTAATGCCAAGTGTTGTTTTTGAAGTTTGTTGATAGTACTTCTTCGCTGTAATAGTTTCGCATTTTCTGTTGATTAATGCCAAGTGTTGTTTTTGAAGTTTGTTGATAGTACTTCTTCGCTGTAATAGTTTCGCCTGTATTGAAAAAACTGTAATGGCTAAGACTGGTGTCATACCACCAGACAGTCAGCATGACCTTCTTTTAGTGAAACTTTAGCTTCAGGAAGTGTCGTAGAGCTTCACCGGCATCTAACCACTGAGCTGAGCGTCGCCAGTCACAGCTCTGTCGAGAAAGGGTCGTTCTTGTTGTGTAAAAAAAGAAAGATGGCGCTTCATAATGAGCAGGAATTACAGCATCCTAAGTGAAAGCGTTTCAGTGGAATGAGCTGGATTCGAACTTGGAGCACCCAGATTGTCAGTCCGTGTTGTTAACCACTTTAACCACCTTCAACTTTCAATTAATATTATTATAATCGGTAGCAGAAGGTATGGAGCTTTGCTTTCGTTGTAGTGTTGGGACGATTAATTGGAATTAGGTATCGGAAAATCGAAACTTTTGGAGATATCGGAATCAGTATTGGAATCGGAAAATTTGTGCCTATTTTCCAATGCCAAAAACGATTCCTTTCATTATCTGTTTTTCATTTGATTTTGTTTAAATCAAAATCTTCCAATGCTGGTAGTTATAATAAAATAATAAATATCTCATCTCCATCGTCTTTCAGGAGGCTTCATCATCGAATCTGCACAACTTCTCTAGTTCTCTCGATATTGCATGACAGTTTGCAGGTCCCAAACACTTTCCAATCCTGTGTCCTGTAGCAGGTTGTCAATGTAGGTCATTCTTCTTCTACCACGGTTTGGGTGTCCATCTGTTGGAATCTAGAGAAGTAGCTTACTGGTTTCCTCTTTGCTGTATCTCATGCAGTGACCAGCTACTCTCATCCTTCTCTGCTGTACTTTCAGTGATACTGGTGGTAGGTCTCCATAAAGCTGTTGGTTTGTTGCGTGGCTCCTTTGTGATGTATTGAGAGCAATGCACAACTGAAACTTCAATATGAATAATAAATATTTATTTTAAACTACTAGTAATGCGAAAATCAAGAGATCACCACCAAATGTGATTTTATATTTGAGAATATATATACACATTTAACATGTGTTTTTGCGGTAATCGGGGGGGGGGGGAAATAACACATCTATAGTTAAATCTGTAGAGATTTATAAAAAATTGGAATCAATAATCGTATCGGAATCAGAAATTTAGTACTGAATCGGCAGTTGTATCGGAATCGGGGAAAAATATTCAAATCGTCCCATCACTAATATATTGTCATTTTTACTACTACTACTACTACTACACATGCTTCAAATGAAGTTTGTCATATACATAACAATTGTCAATGTCCGAAAGTCCCAGAGATTCTTAATCCACTGGAGTTGTGGGGACGCTGCAGTATTTCATGCAATGAGTCTTCAGCAAGAATTAGCTTCCGAGCACATACAGCACCTGGTCTCTAAGCCAACAGCATTCACACTAGGCAGAAGGAGGAAGCGTTAAAGGAATAATGAATTCATAAGTGGTCCCCAGTCGCATACATATCCCGATGACGACGTTAGGTTTTTGTAGTTCTTACAGGGAGGTGTTAATGTCCTCCTACATTCAACGCCTGGTATTCCCAAAATGGTCACCCATCCTGTACTGACCAGACTCAACATTGCTTAACTTTGATGATCTAACGCGAACCAGTGTTAACATGCTTATGTCGTATATAAAGCATTTGGTTTTAGTGCATGGTAACCAATTTTAACATTGACCAAGCTCAACATTGCTTAACTTTGGTGATATAAAAAGAACCGGTGTGTTAATGTGATTATTCCGTAAATTTGGGAAAATATTAATAACAAAATAGGATATTGCATCTTTTTTTCTGGTTGACCACATATCAAGGCGTTGTGGACACTCGAGGATAAGGGTCAAAAGGATTGTTGGATTTATGGGAAGAACTGGTGGCCCGGTTTAGTTTCGAGATTCAATGGCTTCCCCATGTAAGGGTAGATGTGCATGTAATTATGAAGCAAAGATTCCGCAATATCTAACCACACCTATTCTGTGTCGGCACTGGCTGTTTCTAATGGCAAGGAGGAATTCAGGACGATTGGAAACAATGTTGAGATAAGCAGAGAGCACATACAGCACCTAGTATTTCCAAATGGTTACCCATTTTAGTAATCAACAGGATCTACGTTGCTCAACTACGGTCATCATCATCATATCGTATGAATCCGAAAATATTATTTCTGGCATCGGTTTCCCCGATATTTTTTTAGTCAGAATTCTTTCTAGAACGACATCGGGTACTTATGGAAGGGGCCACGTAAAGGTTGCCAACATCCTAAGCGAAAGTGATTTTGTGGAACGAACTGGGTTCGAACTTTGAACCCCAAGTGGTCAGTCCATGTGGTTAACTACTTGAGCACCGTCACCTCCTCTCTGAACTATGGTGATTTAAGGGAACTGGTGTGTCAACGTTTATTACGCCGCATATACAAGAAGCTGTGTAACTGATTCTGAAAATCTGGGCATCAAAAGTGTCGCAAAACCGAGAAAGTTTATCGATTTGAAAAGCTGCAATGTTCAAGATTGAAAGTGCTACATCGTTTTGAATTATTCAAATTCAATTGCCACAAAGTGTGACGCAATGGTTGCTTAATATTTAATTTGTTCTTGGTACTGACACTTTTGTTGCAGACGTGGTGAGTCACACCTTGATTGTATAGTGGAACAAGAGTATTTATTGTTAGACTGATGGAATTGAGTTACCTTATCGCCACCATAGAAACCCGCCTTTGCCCAGCTTGTAGTGCCTCGATGAGAGAATGAATAAGTACACACTGGAACAACGTTCTTTGCCATTCATACTTATGTGGAACAGTCTGTGAATGGTACCGGTTTCGAATGACACTGATGGGTCATTTCTTATTTATTTATTTTTTTATTTATTTATTTATTTTTTTTTTTTTTTTTTTTGATAGACTATGGATACCCACTGTAAGTGTGGCTGTGTGTGAAACTTTTGTGGCAAGAATTGCAAAATCTCCAACAACACCTTTCCTGAGTCGACATTGTTAAATACCAATGGCAAGTCAAGTGTATGTACAAGACGATTGAAAATAAAATGCCGAGATAATCGGAGAGCACATACAGCGCCTAGAATTTCCAAATGGTCGCCCATCTGGTACTAGTCAGGGTCGACGTTGCTTAACTTCGATGATTTGACGAGAACCGGTGTGTTAATGTGATTTTGCCGTATATATTTCTTTTATTTAGACTTAATTAAACGACAGTGATCGCTTCTAGTTCACTAAGGCTGGGCGTAATTCCGCGTGTCTCCCAATATGAAGAAGCTCTAGCCTTTACAGTTGTATCTGGCAGAATCATAATAACCGTGTATATAATTCATTGTCTTTCGTGTTGTGTTACATGTACATTTTAGTGCGTCAAGATTTTAATAAATACGTAAGATAATATAGCATCAAGTTTAGTGTGTGTATATATATATATATATAGAGAGAGAGAGGGAGAGAAAGAAAAAGATAAAAAAAAGAAAATAAACCACATCACACGCCCATCAATGTTTCGTTTTTATTGTAAGACTTCTCCAGAAGTCGTATTTTTTTTTATTCCATTTTCACCCCAAACAAGGCACAGTTGCCACTTTGATGCAGGAGCTTACTGCCAGAGACATGTCACACGGATAATTATGTAAGGAGATGAGCAGTAAGATGTCTGATCACATTACACTGGAACTTCTGCATGTCAGTACAGTTGGGAAAGCAGAATCCCGGAAGGGAGTTTCAAAGTCTATTAGTTCTGGGAAAGAAAGTAGTAGTATTGGAGTAGAAAGTTACTGTGTAGGGGTGGGATTTTGTTGTTTGTCGAGTTTGTCGAGGGTGTTTATGTCGAGGAAGTACAAAGGCTTGTAGCTCGACGGAGCATTTACCACTAAAATACTTGTAGAACAGGCAGGGGGATGCAATATTTCGTCGATGAGACAGAAGTTGAAACTTAGATGACAGTTCAGGACCTATCAGGTTGGCGACTCTTTTTTTGAACCCTGTCCAGGAGTGAGAGACAAGTGGCAAATGCACTAGCCCAAATGCGACAATAATACTCCATACACGGACGAATAATAAAAACAAAATTTTTATCTCTCTATCTCGTCGGAATACTATTTCCATTATTCTCATCATATATATATATATATATACCAGTAAAAGTACCCGTCGTTGACTGGGTTCAAAAACAGCCTACAGAAAATGGACTCTGATTTATGAAAGTATGATAGGTTATCAAAAGGAAGGGTTGTAAATTTAGGTTGAATTTGGAGGTATCAAAACCAAAGCAAAATATGATGAAAGTAAAAATAAAAAATATAAACCTCATAATTTATTATACCATACCTGTTCACACTGAAACACTTATCACAATATTCTGTGGATCTATATTAAAAAAAAAACTTGTTAAACTTTGTGACATATTTCCATTCTATGGAGGTCAGGTGCGAACGAACACCCCATAATTTTATTATACCATATTTCTTCAAACTGAAACATAATTATCAAAGTTTACTTACACAGATAGATATGAAAAGTCTTTATTAAAGTTTGTGCCTATTTCCATTGTATGGAGGCCAGGCGCGAACGCAGACCCCACAATTTTATTATACCATCCCTATTTAAGTTAAAGCATACTTATCAAAGTATTCTTATGTACATCTATATCAAAAAGACTTGTAAAGGTTTTTTTTTTTTTAATTTTTTAATTTTTTATTTCCATACTTTGTGGACCAGGCGCGAACGCAGACGCCACAATTTTAATGAACCACCATTCTACCAGATCAAACATATCCATTCCTGTGTCTCAATACATCTATCATTATATATAATCAGTTTTTTTTTTAAATAGTCAACCATATATGAGCCTATTCGTGACCAGATACACGCATACACACACACACACACACACACACAGACATCCAGCTTTATATTATATATATGTGTGTGTGTGTGTGTGAAATCCCCACTTTTCAATCAAATCGATTGATTGCCTGCTTTAGTGGGGGACCCATCGCGGTGCACCGGGAGGAAGCTTCACATGCTTTTCACAGTGATTTATGTTAATGTAGACATTGGTTACCTCCCTTGCTTCAGTTACATGGTTACCTCCCTTGCTTGTGGTGATATAAATAGGAGTCGGCCATCTTGGTTTAGTCAGTTCGTTCGTACAGTTTAGACAGACTACAAGTGTCTCAACAAATGGTAGCAGAGATATCCCTCTGTGTGCGACAAAAAAAAAAAAAAAAAAAAAAAATTTTTTTTTTTTTTGTACAGCTTGTCTGTAGCACTAGACAGATCGGATATCGGATATGGCAACTTCGAACAAACAACCTCCATTGTTGGAGGGGGAGGATGTTTACGAGAACTGGAAACAAGACGTTGAAATGTGGTCGTTGTTCACGGATCTTTCTGAGGAAAAAAAAAGGGCCAGCAGTGTTTTTGACGCTACCACCGAATATTAGAGAATGTGTCCGTGAATTGCCAACAAGTGACATCGGCGGACGAGATGGCTTGAAGATCTTAATAAAGAAACTGGATGACATATATTTAAAGGATGAACACACGCGCGCTTACATGACTTTTAAGGAATTTTACACTTATAAAAGATCGTCAGGTACCAGTATAAATGACTTTCTTGTTCGTTATGAGTTTTTGTACCAAAGATTTAAAAAATTCTACATTATTCTACCGGAAGGAGTGCAAGCTTTTCTTGTTTTGAACGCGGTTAACATATCGGAAGAGAACGAAAAATTAGCGCGGACAACGTGTTCTGTTTTGACGTATCAAAACATGAAGGAATCGATAAAGAAAGTATTTGGTGACATTTATCGTGATGAAAATGTACCGGCAGTGAAATCAGAGCCCGAAATCGTCAACTATAATTATTCTAAACCGGGTAACAACAAAAGGCGTTTTCGTCGAGGACAATCTAATCCATGTGACCGAAGTGGAAACGTGTTGTTGTGTTACAAATGTCAGTCTCCGAACCATCTAATTAGAGAGTGTCCTAGAAATACGCCCAGGTTTACGGAAGCGACAGAACAAATACACATTACGTTGTTCATTCAAGAAAATATTTATTTGAACAGTACAAATGAAAAAATCTCAAATCTTGTAAAGGAAACATTTGGAATGGCAGTCTTGGATTCTGCTTGTACTCGCACACTGGCTGGCGAAGTGTGGCTTGATGTTTATTTAGATACTTTAAATGAAAGTGACCTGCAACTAGTGAAGTATACGAACTCAGACCGGAGTTTTTGTTTTGGTGATGGAGTGGCTGTCACAGCAATTAAAGTTGCTAAATTTCCGGTTACACTCGGAGGTATAAGAGTTTATATCGAAGCAGATATTGTGAAAAACGACTTGCCTCTTCTATTAAGTCACAAATCAATGAAGACAGCAGGAATAGTGCTAGATTTCCGGAAAGATATGTGCTGGATTTTTGATAAATGTATTGAACTAAAGACCACAACTTCAGGGCACTATTGTCTCCCCTTAACAAATAAGTTGTTGGATCATAGTGGTACTAAGAACATTGTATTACATGTTCAGAATTTTGGTCAGTGTTCTTTCACAGAAAAAAAAAAAAAGCAGAAAAACTTCATCGACAGTTTGCTCATGCCTCGAAGGAAAAACTTGTTTCCTTGGTTAAAAAAAGTGGCAAATTCAATGACAAGGAATTTATAAAGGCGATTGAGGAGGTTTGTGAAAACTGTCAAATTTGCCTTAGATTTAAAAAAGCTCCACTGCGACCGGTTGTGGGATTGCCTCTTGGCAATAGATTTAATCACACAGTTTGCATGGATTTGAAAGAGTTCATCCACAATGAGGTGTGGATACTACATCTCATTGATGCCGCTACCAGGTATTCAGCGGCAACATTGATCAAAACAAAGAAGAAGGAGGAGATCATCAAAAACATCTTTATGATGTGGATTACCTATTTCGGATCTCCTGTTCGTTTTCTGAGTGATAATGGGGGTGAATTCAACAACGAACACTATAGACAGATGAATGAAAAACTCAACATAGAGACCTGTACTACTGCCGCAGAAAGTCCATTCAGCAACGGTACTGTAGAACGTCATAATTTGATAGTTGCTGAGGCAATGAAAAAAACAATTGACGATGAGAAGTGTGAACCTGAAATTGCCTTGGCATGGGCTATTTGTGCAAAAAATGCCCTCCTCAATTACTCTGGACACAGTCCAAATGAACTTGTATTCGGTTTCAATGTAAATACACCCTCAATTCTGACAGACCAGTTACCTGCTATGGAGTCCTCTACTACAAGTGACATGGTGAGAAAAAATTTAAATGCTCTCCATAGTGCAAGGAGAAACTTTTTGGAAGCTGAGTCCAGTGAGAGAATTAGGAGAGCTCTCAGGTCTAATGCCAGAACTTATGCTGATGAAGATTATGCTACCAGAGACCAAATCTATTATCGGAGGCAGGGTTTTAAAGGATGGCGTGGTCCAGCAAAAGTGTTAGGCAGAGAAGGCCAGTTTGTCTTAATCAGACATGGCGGAGCATTTTATAGGATGCATCCGTGCCAATTGATGAAAGTGAATAAAAACAACGAAAAAAGAACAAAAAAAGCTGAAATGCTGGGAAACACTACAGAAGGGAAGAATGAATACCTTTCAGTTGAGGAGGAGGAGTTGCAGAATCAAGTGGTAGAAAGTGAAGATATAGACAGAGAAGAAGTTGTTGATAGTTCTACCAGTTTAAGAGATAAGACTGAAAAACCTGGCCGAAATAAGACCATAACTTATAAAATAAATGGAAGTGGGGAGTGGAAGAAAGGAAAGGTTATGTCAGTACAGCCTAAATCAACTGGCAAATATAGTCATTGGATCAATATAGAACCTGAGGATGAAAACGAGGATCAAGTTTGTATCAACTGGAATCATATTGATCATTGGAGAGAAGTGCCCCAATATACTGAACAGGAAAATGTAGTCCTGCTCACCGCTGAACAAGAGCAGTCGAAAGCTGTAATGGATGCCAAGCATAAAGAAATAAAAAACATGAACACCTATGAAGTATTTGAATGTGTGCCATACACAGGTCAAAAAACAATATCCACAAGATGGGTGATTACTGAAAAATTCAAGGATAATCAGAAAACAATGAAAGCTCGCCTTGTAGCACGAGGCTATGAAGAAAATAGTAATCTGAAAACGGACTCCCCAACATGTAGCCGTGAAGCTATGCGAATGGTCATGCTAACCGCATCAATAAAGAATTGGATGCTGCAGACCATAGATTTTACCTCAGCCTTTTTGCAAGGTGGTATTTTAGAGAGAGATGTGTACCTGAGGCCACCATCTGATGTTTGTCCTAAATCTCAAGTGTGGAAATTAAAAAGATGCATCTATGGATTGAATGATGCTCCACGGGCATGGTACAAGAGAGTTACTCAGGCTTTGATTGAATTAAAAGGAGTAGCAAGTGCTTATGATAATGCATTGTTTTTGTGGCATGATATTAAAGGAAATTTGACTGGAATTCTTGCTATGCACGTGGATGATTTTGTTTTCTGTGGAAACACAGAGTTTGAAAGGGATGTGATTGCAACATTGAAAGAAAAATTTAAGGTGGGATCTCATGAAAGTGGAACATTCAAATATGTTGGACTGAATGTTAATCAACAGGAAAATGGGATCACTGTAGAACAAGATCTATATGTATCTTCCATATCTCCAATAGAAATAAGCAAAGGGAGGATACTGAGGAAAAATGATGAACTGAATGAAGAAGAAAAGCATGAGTTGAAGAGACTTGCAGGTCAGATGATGTGGGTTTCAACTCAAACACGCCCTGATATAGCTTTTGATGTGTGTAAAATGAGCAACACTGGAAAGCATCCCAAAGTAAAAGCCTTATTTGAGGCGAATAAAGCCTTATCAAAATTGAAATCCAAGAAGGGTTCTATAACATTTCCAAAATTGGGAAAGCCCTCAGATTTACACATTTTGTGTTATACTGATGCCTCTTATGCCAGTCTGGAAGATGGATCTTCACAGGGTGGTTTTGTTGTCTTTATTGGAGGAAGTACTGACAAAATGGCCCCCATGTGTTGGGCGTCAAAGAAATTGGACAGAGTGACAAAAAGCCCATTGGCCTCAGAGACTCTTGCTCTGAATGAGGGAGCTGATGCTGGTGTTTTGACTGCGGTTATGATACAAGAGGTATTTCAGTTATCTAAATTGCCAGACGTTCTCTGCAAGACAGATAATGCATCACTTGTGGAGACATTGAATTCCAACAATCTGGTAAGCGATCGACGATTGAGAATAGATGTAGCAAGGCTGAAGGAAATGAAGAGTAGAGGAGAGATACAGATAGAATGGATCAAGGGTTGTGATCAGGTCTCTGATTGTTTGACCAAGGCAGGAGCTTCGTCTGAGCTTCTAAGGGACTTGTTAAATCAGAAATAAATTATTCACTTGAGGACAGCAGCAATGTTAATGTAGACATTGGTTACCTCCCTTGCTTCAGTTACATGTTTACCTCCCTTGCTTGTGGTGATATAAATAGGAGTCGGCCATCTTGGTTTAGTCAGTTCGTTCGTACAGTTTAGACAGACTACAAGTGTCTCAACAATTTAGTTGTTTGGTTGGTTTTTGTTTTACGGCATATCAACCCTTTTCAGGTTACTTAATGCCGAATCCAAAGATTTTGAAGAAAATTTTTTAATAGAATATATTTGTTTTCAAGTCAGTTTTTATTTAACCTTTTAACTATTTGGGACACTAACAGGTACTACCATTCCGGGTCAGAGTGGACCTCGGAGCAATGGCAATTAAAGGGTAGCTCCATACTCCCCAAAGCCCACAAGCTGGGGGCCTCACCACTGGATATAATATTTTAAGGTCATATCCAGGATCAGTGATTTAGTCTCCATCACAATGCATTGTAGTCAATGTAGAGAACCTCCTGTTGATTTTAGAAAATTATTATTACAATAAAGTTTTAAATGCAAAATTAAAGTATCATAGTTCAATTGTGCTCTAAACAGAAACATTCAATTTGCACGTCATATATATATATATTATTTTTAAAATGTATTTATCCACTGACAGGCGTTTCGTCGTCTACGACTCATCAGCACTTTCGTAAATAATTGAATTCATTCAAAACATATCGCTAAAACCAAAACAAAACAACATCTAAGTAAATCGCGATATATCCAGTCAGTCGGCGAGATGGTCCAGGGGTAAGGGTTTGGGCTTATTGCCGTTGGGTTCCGATTTCGAATCTCGCTAGATACAGCCACTCTGATGAGTCGTAGACGACGAAACACGTGTCAGTGGATAATTACATTTTAAAAATAATATATATACACCGCTCCCCATGTGGGGGTGCCAAATGTGTTGAAAGGGAAAATTATTCCCAACTCGCATTTGGATAAAAATGCACTTTCGTAGATAATTGAATTCATTCAAAACATATCGCTAAAACCAAAACAAAACAACATCTATATATATATATATATATATATAGATATATATTGTTTGGGTTTTTTTACGTAGAACCCGTCTTTGTAGCTCAATTTTGAGTTAAGAAAAGAAAGAAAGGAAAAAAGGAAAAAAAGAAAGAAAAAGAAAAAAAGAAAAGAAATTTTAGGAACGACCTTCCTATATATATATATATATATATATATATATATATATATATATATTAGTTTTTGTTTTTTTACGTAGAACTTAAATTAACGTATATAATTACTAACTGTACTGTAAAAGAAAGCTTGACAGACTTCTTTCTCACTAACGCCGCAATTCGTACCAACTCCTCTTAACTTAAACCGTAATTCTCAACATCAACTCTCAACTTCTATGCTCTCTTACTCTGTCTGTCTGTGTGTGTGTGTCTCCCTCTCTCTCTCTTGACTGTCAAAAACTAGACTAATTGTCCTCCCCAATTCGTCTCTTTTTTAGCCGCTTATGCCCCCACACACAAACGAATGCCAAATATATTAAGAATCCATCTATAGATTCGATTTTTTCCTTTTCTTCTTTTTACTTCTCCAATTCTACAGTTTCTTCGATTACAATGATTTATTCGTCTTTATATTTTAGTACACATTTGCGAATTAAATTACGGGCTTTATGGAAATCGCCAAACACATTTTAGCATTCGGAGGGCTAAGACCATGTAGCAATATTGATGAGTATTGAAAACAATGTTATGGGAGTAAAGCCTGTCATGTGATAAAGTAATATTTTTTCCCACATTTCTAAATTGCAGGTTGGTTCTAAAAACATTCAATTTTCTTTTTATATAAAACTAGTCGATGTATCCGCCGTTGTCCGGTATTAATCGTAAAGTTAAATTCCTTTAACAAAAACTGAATTAAAAAAATCGGAAACAAACTGAAACATTTGTATACGAATATTATGGGTTTTTTTCTAAGCAGTTTACTTCTCGTAAGTAAAAAAAAATACTCAAGCTGAGATTGAAACCAAAATGACAGTGAGTCAAGTATGATAACCATTAGTCCAGCTTGACACGACTTTAAAAAGTGCTTTCAAACCTACTTAAGGAAGATATCATATGAACGAATCGCACATACGCAATCGTTAAACAGCTAATTTTCATCCCTTAGCCGCCCTTGTTTCCATGATGAAAACCGTTTAAAACTGATAAAAATCCGATGACCCCCCCTCCTGTACTAATTTTTCAATTTTGACCCCTTAACAGCCCTTATCCCCGGATGAAAACAGATTAAAGTTTTCCACATGTCTGAATACTCTATATATCAAATTTCAAGTTTGTAGATTAAAAATTAGTTGAGTATATAGGTTGAGAGTTGTCCTCTTACACACACACACACACACACACACATTCCCTATGTGTATACTAGCAGGTCGATCGGCGTTGCCTAGTCGTAAAATACACAGAAACTGAGATATGTGCATGCGAGTATTGTTTTCTTTCCTAAACAATTCATT
The DNA here is from genome assembly GCF_053919585.1 of Euprymna scolopes. Taxonomy (NCBI): domain Eukaryota; kingdom Metazoa; phylum Mollusca; class Cephalopoda; order Sepiida; family Sepiolidae; genus Euprymna; species Euprymna scolopes. The sequence goes on along the minus strand of NC_136504.1, from coordinate 102,383,652 downwards.
TTTTGTAAGTAAAAAAAAAATATTCAAGCTTAGATCGAAACCAAAACCTCAAGACAGTGAGTCAAGTACGCTCATCATTAGACCAGCTTGCCAACGTCTTTAAAAAAATTGTTTTCAGACCGTGAGAAACAGGAAACAGTTAACCAACAGATAAAAATCCAATGACACCCGCAAGTACCAATTTTTATTTTTATTTTTGACCCCTTAGAATCCCTTTGTTTTCAGAATGAAAACCGATTAAAAAGCTTTCCACATTTCTGAATACTCTATATACCAACTTTCAAGTCTGTAGATCAAAAATCGTTGAGTATATAGGTTGAGAAGTGTCCTCACACACGCGCATTCTCTCCTTTATAGATAGATAGATAGATAGATTTTCCCAGATGATTTTCGTTTTTTTTAATTTTCACCAAAATGTAGCTGAATGAAGGGAGATTGTATCCTTCCGAATCTGATTGAAATTGAAACCTTATCCGTGCAGGAATCAACTTTGTCCACATGAGTGCAATGTAACAGTCTGTGTTTACTGTCATCCGATTCTCATTCTCTTTCTAAAAGACACAAGATACAATGATGCAATTCCATCCAATGGCACACTATGCAGCCATTTTCTATTGGAGAGTTTTTTTGTTTGTTTGTTTTTTTTGTTTTTTTTTCACCAAATAGTAGCTGAATGATGGGAGATGGTATCCTCCAAATCTAATTGAAACCTCATCAGTGGCATGTCCTTCATTTAATATATAAAAGCCAAAATGGGTGCAAGCGCTTGTATTTGTCCACGAAAGGCTTTTTTGCATTCGGCTTCACATACTTCCCAGATCGTAATATCTCACATTCGCAAACGGACATTGTCTCTATCTTTTTTTGATCAAGTTAAACAAAATTCTAGCCATGCCGTCGTCTCCAGTGTTTGTTTGTCTTTTTCATCTTAATTGCAGAGTTTAATCACTAGGCATCCAGCAACTTCTATATTTCTGTTTTAATCTATAAATTGTTGAATAAATCTGTTAAAGATTATACTTCGTCCTATGCTCATTTTTTACTTGGTATAAACCCGATCACGTATATCATAAGACACAACAAAAATATTAGTAAAGTTCTCTTTGAGTTGATTTAAACCATTATTTAAAATAACAATCACTTTTTATATCACCTCTCCTTTTCAGGAGAGGCCTAAATGTCTCATAAATCACAACCAATTCAAATAGAAAAGTTCATAAACATTGTAATCGAATGCAGATCACATACATAACTGAACAGTTCGATCTCGTATTGTGTCACTTCACTTTCCTGTATGTAAGTCACCTTTTAATTAATTTTTCACAACAGCGCAAAGAAATGAAAAAAAGGCGATTTTTATTGTGATAAAAAAAATCAAGAAGCAACGATGACACGCTTCCAGCACACTGCGTCTGCTATCAAGGACCTCCCAACTGCAAAACACGACGCACAGCTGACACAACTCGCCACTTTAATAGTCAAGTCCAAAATTCAACTACAAAACACGACGCACAGCTGACACAACTTGCCACTTTAACAGTCAAGTCCCAAACCCAACCTTTCTAAAAAAAAATAGGCTCTTTTTTTATATCCAACCGGAAGTGTCTCATTTGCATATTGAGCAAGCATATAAAAACGCGGCCATTTTTTTTTCTTTTCTCTTCACTCCTGTCTACACGAGATCTTTACAGGCTGCCGAAAGAACAGGCTTGTTACAAATTAAATCATTTAATCACACGTCTTCTTCTGCCAGCAGTGGAATGGAGTATCTCGGGCTACGGATATTTAGCCCCTTAGTTCATCATCCATCTTAAAATATCTCTACCCGTCCGGTTCTCTCCTTGACTTCCAGCCAATTGCCACTTTTCTATTGACTCACCTTGTTTATTTATATAAAGTCACGTCTACTTCCGGTATACAGAAATCTGATTGATATCCGAGTACATTAAATAACCCCGATTGAACCCTATTTTCTGTTCTTCTCAATTAACAAATAAGCATACTCGCTCAGCATTTAGCATAGAATGTTTACACTAAATATATTTTTTCTTTTTTTCGCAGACTCATCTTAATCGTGTCGAAATGAGCTGCAGTAATCCTCAACAGGGCAAGTCAGCTCTTGCCAGAAGTCGCAGTATTGATCATCAGTTGGATGAAGAACGTGAAAGAAGACAGAAAGAGGCACAACTTCTTGTCTTGGGTAAATCAATCATGATTTTTAAAACGTTGTCTTTTGCTGCGGTTTAGTTAAAATCGACAAATTCTATGGACCAGTAGAAGTAGACGGAAAAAATCATTTGCATGTGTAGTAACGATAAATCAACCTTATTGCTCGGTTAATTATAAATGACAAACAACTTTGATAGGTGATAATTGACAAACATTTGATAAAAAATAATTGACAAACATTTAATAAAATATAATTGACAAACATTTGATAAAATATAATTGACAAACATTTGATAAAATATAATTGACAAACATTTGATAAAATATAATTGACAAACATTTAATAAAATATAATTGACAAAGATTTGATAAAATATAATTGACAAAGATTTGATAAAATATAATTGACAAAGATTTTTTTAAAGTTATAATTGACAAAGATTTGATAAAATATAATTGACAAAGGTTTGATAAAATATAATTGACAAACATTCGATAAAATATAATTGACAAACATTTGATAAAATATAATTGACAAACACTTTTGATAACAGATTATTCTTATCATTGCTTTAACTCTCGAGTATATATCCGACACAGACAGTTAATCCATAGAGAACCACATCACTCTATCTAAAAGCATATACGATATCAACGGATAGACGCTCGAGAGTCAAAGCAATGAAAAGAATATGCTGTTGTCCTAGCCCTAGTATAATTGACAACACTTTTGATAAGTTATAATTGACAAAATTTTTCTTTGTTGAGTTAAAATCTGTACTCCTATAAATTTTTGTTATTGATATTCATATTAAGAACCTATTTTTTTTTTTATTTATTTAAAAAATATACAACTTTGTTATATATGGGTTGTGCAATTGCATTCATCTGCAAAAGATCTAGCTAATTTGTATACTCTTTTAAATATTCATTTTAATTAATTCTCTATTCGTTGTTTCGGTTTTCTTTTGGGATGATCATCTTTAGTTAAGTAGTACGTGTAATTATATTCATGCAGATATTCTACATGATTTATACTTGAGTAATATTTGCGAAAGATTTTTATAGTAAACACAAACCTCTTTGCGTATATATTTACGTATGCGTATATATTTTTGTTTAAAAAATGTTGCCTACCAAACTCCTGTCAGTTTTTATCTATAGACATGAAACTTAATACACAGACTATTTGAACCCATGTGAAACTTTATATTTGAGTTTTAGCCGGGGAAAATCCGTGCAAAAGTGTGGAAATTTAAAAAAAAAAAAATTAAATTTGCAAGGTGAAGGTCGAACGACAGCATTACGGATATGCATGCGTAACGTAATAGCAATTGGTTCATGTTTTAATTTTTAGTTTTGCAGTAAACATGTCTTCATAGCTCAGGCATTTACGTCAAAGGAAAAAGTAAATCGTAAGCTAAACATTTTGGTTTCGATTCTCAGTGTTGGAGCAGGAGTCATTTTTTTTTTTAACTTTTTAAATCATTACTATATATTGGGTTCAATATAATATAATAATAAATACGAAATCTGTATTAATCAAAATATCCTATTTAAGCGTATTCTACGATCGGGCAATGCCGGGCGGCCTGCTTTCTAGTTGACAATATTTTTGTTTGTCAAGTTACAATTGTAATAGATTATTGCTTGTCTAGTAACAATTGATAAACGCTTTTGCTCGTCTTATCCTCGAGTGGCCTCCGGGTCTTGATAAGTGGTGATTCCTGTGTAAAAAAAAAAAAATACACCCTCGAAATTCTGTGCAGCATTCAGAGTTTAGCAAAATACACATGAAGCAGGTTGGAGGTTACATCGGCCGAAATTTTGTACTTATAACACACAAGATGAGAACAGTAGTCTGAATAATCCAATTAATGCATATTTGTCAGGTCGTTACCGTGACGCGATAGAAACTCTGAATCTCCTAACTCCATCCGCAGCAATTATTGCCTTCCATAGTTGTTACCTCTGGCTGATTTTGGGTAGGATTGAAACCGCTATCTTCAGACAATGCTCATCTGGAACCATATAGATTCAACGTCTCTATCCGCTGCACCACGGGCCCCGAACGACCTGATGAAGACCAGAGGAATAGTTGGCTGCAACGCCGTGAAACAACCACTAAAAGATGACGATAATAGTCCGCAATCAATAAATTAATAATTAACTAGCAAGACCTGTGGAAATTCCACAGGGGACTCATTCATATGTGATATTGCATGTTGGCATTCTGTAGATGTTCAGTGTAAATGGAGACGCCTTGATATTATTGTAGCTTTTTGTGAAAACTGCAAAAGTATTTATCTAAGCTAGCACGAACGACCGGCAAAGCTCGGTCGTAAAGTACGCTTAAATATGATATTTTAATTCTTGCAGATTTCGTAAATATTATTTTAGAGTTAATGTTCTATCGATTTTTATATATTATAAAGTTGCGATTTCAAAAATAAAAAAAATATATCCATATCACGTGGGTGCATTAGCTTGAATCGAATCCCAAATAAAAACTTATGAAAAAAAAAATATATATATATATATGTAACTCGAGTTTCTTCAGCCATAATCGAAACCGAAACCAAAACTTATGAAAATTTCTTGATGAAATTATATATATAAAAAAATAAATGATTTATTTGCCATCAGTTGTAATCGAAACCGAAACCAAAACTTATGGAGAATTCTTGGTAAAATTATTTATGACAAGAAATAGAAGAACATGACAATTAAACGACCCGGATGTAAGCGTGGCACACAAAAGAACACACACGCTATCGTATTAATATATAGATTATTATTATTATTATTATTATTATATTGTACCCAATATGTAGCAGCGTATCCCTGGTGTAGCCTGATCGTAAAATACGCTTAAATATATTTTAATTAATATAGAGCCAAGTCTCTGTCGATTATTATATTGTACCCAAGTGATTTGATAAGTTTTAAAATATATGACTTGGGTGACATCGGCTAGAACTGAAAGCAAAGAATATAGTTCTTCAACCTATTCGTTGTTATCTGTACTATGTTTTCACGCATATGAAAACTTTTTTAAAAGGTATAAATATTTATTTACGCATGTATAGAAAAGCACTTTAAATCGACTTACGCCTTCGCAATAAGCATGCCAGTTAATTAATATATTACGCCACAGATTCTATACTTTCATGTGGTATCTTTTTCGGGTGCCTGAAAAACATTCTCTGAATCAATTGAAGCCTTATAAGTTGCACATGTAACTGGGTCCATTGAAACTATTGATAAACCGTTGAACGGCATGACATGGAAATAAGTGCAAGCAAGCTTCGCTAGTCAAAGATACGTTGCATGACGTGATCGTTATTTATCACCAGTGCAGTAGAAAGATTTATCTTTTCGTATTATTTGTGAATAATCGGACTAGTGTTTTCATTTTGAGTGCTATTTTCACAACGTTTCTGTCGATGAAACCTCAGAACTTCTTCAGGTGTATCTTGTTAAACTCGGTAATCTTTCTGTCCGCATTAAAACATGCGATAAAATTCGATAATTCAATAAATTCTATTTTTACTTGTAATTATTTTTCTGCTCGATCGTTTTTCGTTATTTTTGGATGTATACTAATTTCGACATGACACGTATGCATGTGATACTGTTTTCACATGAAATACGTTGGTATAAGAGATCACCAATATAAACAAGCACCTTTCAATTTTTGTTTAAATCTAAATACATTCAGAAATGCATCTTATTTTGTGAATATCAAATGAAAAAAAAAAACAATAAGAACCGATTACTTTATAAAAAAAAGTTACACTTAAAATAATTTAAATAAGAAAAATGGGGGTTTGTTTTAGAATCCACAGAGGTACGAAAAATTTGTCAAACAACTTATATATAACAAATCAACGTTGTCATTTAAACAACAAATGTTATATTGAAACAAAAGACATTTATTTCAACCTCTTTAACGTGATCGTAATCTTTTTTCCTTGCCGTGACGTCATTTGGCACATGGCTCGACATTTGCATACAGCCGCTATACGCGTGTCTGCTTTCTGTTACAATGTGACCTTAGGAAGATTAAAGTTGAAGCATACTGATATGAAACCCTTAGCTTTAATTGAAGAAGAGTCATTTCTCTCTCTCTCTCTCTCTCTCTCTCTCTCTCTCTCTCTCTCTCTTTCTTTCCTTCTCGCTTTCTTTCTCTCTCTCTCTCTCCTTTTCTCTTTTTTCTTTCTTTTTCTTTCTTTTTCTTTCTTTTCCTCTTTCTATCTCTTTCTCTCTCTTCTTCTTCTCTCTCTTTCTTCTTCTCTCTCTTTCTTCTTCTCTCTCTATTTCTTCTTCTCTCTCTCTTTCTTCTTCTCTCTCTCTTTTTCTTCTTCTCTCTCTCTCTCTTTCTTTTTCTTTCTCTCTTTCTCTCTCCCTCTCTTTCTTTCTCTCTTTCTCTCTCCCTCTCTTTCTCTCTCCCTCCCTTTCTCTCTCCCTCTCTCTCTTGCATTTAGGTTGAATGCTACACCATAAGATGGCTGAATAAATTCACTTAACTTTATAATCAACAAAACAATAACAAAGTTAAGGGCATATAAATGCAGTAAAATATTTGTATTTCAGGCAAGATTCCTTGGCCGAAATTTTTTTTTTTTTTTACTGTAGTTTCGAATCCTGTTAAAATCAGCCACACTGTTGAGCAGTATCATAGTATTATAACAAAGACAAAAATATATAAGTGCGTTAAGATATCCCTTTATTTCAGGTGAGTCTCTTTTGCCTAACTTTATAAAGATTGCGGTAGAGTTTATTTTGATCATTATAGCTTTAAAAAATTCATGACAGTACGTACGTTAGAAGTAAAACCTTGAAAGTTGAAACGCTAAAATCACTGGTCAGAAGGAGTTGTGTTGCCGCACGTAACTCTGCACGCATCGGTTGCCCTTGTTCTTTTGTTTGACACTTAAATAGTTCAGCCGGTTACGTAGGAACGCTGCAACATCTGACGCATAAGTAGAGATTATGTGAGAGCCCGTGTCTGTGGATGCGCGAATCTAAAGTGCGAAAACAACTGGTGCTTTTTTAATAAAGAGATGTTAAAAATAATGAGGTTTTCTTTTTTTATTTCTTTTTCTCTACTTCTTTTTTATTTTCTCTTTCTTTTTCTTTTTTTCTTTTTCATTTTTACTTTTTGCACTTTTTGCACTTTTTTTTACTTCCTTTTCTTTTTTACTTTTTTACTTCAATGTTTTTCTTTTTTATTTTTTTTATTTTCTACTTTTTTCTTTTATTTCTTTTTTACTTTTTCTTTTTAGTTCTTTTTACTTTTCTTTTCTTTTTTCTTTTCTACTTTTTCTACTTCTTTTACTTTTTTTCATTTTCTGTTTTATTTCTTTTTCTTTTCTACTTTTTCTTTTTTCTTTTTTACTTCATCTTTTTTTTTACTTCGTTTTGCTTCTTTTTCTTTTATATTTTTCTTTACTTTTTCTTTTTTCTGTTTTCTGTTTTTTTCTTTTCTTTTCTTTTCTGTTTTTTTCTTTTCTTTTCTGTTTTTTCTTTTTTCTTTTCTAATTTTTTCTTTTCCTTTTGACTTTTTTTCTTTTTCTTTTTTCTTTTTTTCTTTTTTTTTTACTTTTTTCCTTTTTTACTTTTTTCCTTTTTTACTTTTTTCCTTTTTTACTTTTTTCCTTTTTTACTTTTTTCCTTTTTTCCTTTTTTACTTTTTTCCTTTTTTACTTTTTTCCTTTTTTACTTTTTTCCTTTTTTACTTTTTTCCTTTTTTACTTTTTTCCTTTTTTACTTTTTTCCTTTTTTCCTTTTTTACTTTTTTCCTTTTTTACTTTTTTCCTTTTTTACTTTTTTCCTTTTTTCCTTTTTTACTTTTTTCCTTTTTTACTTTTTTCCTTTTTTACTTTTTTCCTTTTTTCCTTTTTTCCTTTTTTACTTTTTGTTTTTTCTTTTTTTCTTTTTTTTTACTTTTTTCCTTTTTTACTTTTTTCCTTTTTTACTTTTTTCCTTTTTTACTTTTTTCCTTTTTTACTTTTTTACTTTTTTCCTTTTTTCCTTTTTTACTTTTTTCCTTTTTTACTTTTTTCCTTTTTTCCTTTTTTACTTTTTTCCTTTTTTCCTTTTTTCCTTTTTTACTTTTTTCCTTTTTTCCTTTTTTCCTTTTTTACTTTTTTACTTTTTTCCTTTTTTCCTTTTTTCCTTTTTTACTTTTTTCCTTTTTTCCTTTTTTCCTTTTTTACTTTTTGTTTTTTCTTTTTTTCTTTTTTTTTACTTTTTTCCTTTTTTACTTTTTTCCTTTTTTACTTTTTTCCTTTTTTACTTTTTTCCTTTTTTCCTTTTTTCCTTTTTTACTTTTTGTTTTTTCTTTTTTTCTTTTTTTTTACTTTTTTCCTTTTTTACTTTTTTACTTTTTTACTTTTTTCCTTTTTTCCTTTTTTCCTTTTTTACTTTTTTCCTTTTTTACTTTTTGTTTTTTCTTTTTTTCTTTTTTTTTCCTTTTTTCCTTTTTTACTTTTTTCCTTTTTTACTTTTTTCCTTTTTTACTTTTTTCCTTTTTTACTTTTTTCCTTTTTTCCTTTTTTCCTTTTTTACTTTTTGTTTTTTCTTTTTTTCTTTTTTTTTACTTTTTTCCTTTTTTGCTTTTTTCCTTTTTTACTTTTTTCCTTTTTTACTTTTTTCCTTTTTTCCTTTTTTCCTTTTTTACTTTTTTCCTTTTTTCCTTTTTTCCTTTTTTACTTTTTTCCTTTTTTACTTTTTTCCTTTTTTCCTTTTTTCCTTTTTTACTTTTTGTTTTTTCTTTTTTTCTTTTTTTTTACTTTTTTCCTTTTTTACTTTTTTCCTTTTTTACTTTTTTCCTTTTTTACTTTTTTACTTTTTTCCTTTTTTACTTTTTTCCTTTTTTACTTTTTTCCTTTTTTACTTTTTTCCTTTTTTACTTTTTTCCTTTTTTACTTTTTTCCTTTTTTCCTTTTTTCCTTTTTTACTTTTTTCCTTTTTTACTTTTTTACTTTTTTCCTTTTTTACTTTTTTCCTTTTTTACTTTTTTCCTTTTTTACTTTTTTCCTTTTTTCCTTTTTTCCTTTTTTACTTTTTGTTTTTTCTTTTTTTCTTTTTTTTTACTTTTTTCCTTTTTTACTTTTTTCCTTTTTTACTTTTTTCCTTTTTTCCTTTTTTACTTTTTTACTTTTTTCCTTTTTTCCTTTTTTACTTTTTTCCTTTTTTCCTTTTTTACTTTTTTCCTTTTTTACTTTTTTCCTTTTTTCCTTTTTTCCTTTTTTCCTTTTTTCCTTTTTTACTTTTTGTTTTTTCTTTTTTTCTTTTTTTTTACTTTTTTCCTTTTTTCCTTTTTTACTTTTTTCCTTTTTTACTTTTTTCCTTTTTTACTTTTTTCCTTTTTTACTTTTTTCCTTTTTTACTTTTTGTTTTTTCTTTTTTTCTTTTTTTTTACTTTTTTCCTTTTTTACTTTTTTCCTTTTTTACTTTTTTCCTTTTTTCCTTTTTTCCTTTTTTACTTTTTGTTTTTTCTTTTTTTCTTTTTTTTTACTTTTTTCCTTTTTTACTTTTTTCCTTTTTTACTTTTTTCCTTTTTTACTTTTTGTTTTTTCTTTTTTTTTACTTTTTTCCTTTTTTACTTTTTTCCTTTTTTACTTTTTTCCTTTTTTACTTTTTTACTTTTTTCCTTTTTTCCTTTTTTCCTTTTTTACTTTTTTCCTTTTTTCCTTTTTTCCTTTTTTACTTTTTTCCTTTTTTCCTTTTTTACTTTTTTACTTTTTTCCTTTTTTACTTTTTTCCTTTTTTACTTTTTTACTTTTTTCCTTTTTTACTTTTTTCCTTTTTTACTTTTTTCCTTTTTTACTTTTTTCCTTTTTTACTTTTTGTTTTTTCTTTTTTTCTTTTTTTTTACTTTTTTCCTTTTTTACTTTTTTCCTTTTTTACTTTTTTCCTTTTTTCCTTTTTTCCTTTTTTACTTTTTGTTTTTTCTTTTTTTCTTTTTTTTACTTTTTTCCTTTTTTACTTTTTTCCTTTTTTACTTTTTTCCTTTTTTACTTTTTTCCTTTTTTACTTTTTTCCTTTTTTACTTTTTTCCTTTTTTACTTTTTGTTTTTTCTTTTTTTCTTTTTTTTTACTTTTTTCCTTTTTTACTTTTTTCCTTTTTTACTTTTTTCCTTTTTTACTTTTTTCCTTTTTTACTTTTTTCCTTTTTTACTTTTTTCCTTTTTTACTTTTTGTTTTTTCTTTTTTTCTTTTTTTTTACTTTTTTCCTTTTTTCCTTTTTTACTTTTTGTTTTTTCTTTTTTTCTTTTTTTTTACTTTTTTCCTTTTTTACTTTTTTCCTTTTTTACTTTTTTCCTTTTTTACTTTTTTCCTTTTTTCCTTTTTTCCTTTTTTACTTTTTGTTTTTTCTTTTTTTCTTTTTTTTACTTTTTTCCTTTTTTACTTTTTTCCTTTTTTACTTTTTTCCTTTTTTCCTTTTTTACTTTTTTACTTTTTGTTTTTTCTTTTTTTCTTTTTTTTACTTTTTTCCTTTTTTACTTTTTTCCTTTTTTACTTTTTTCCTTTTTTACTTTTTTCCTTTTTTATTTTTTTCCTTTTTTACTTTTTGTGTTTACTTTTTTCCTTTTTTACTTTTTTCCTTTTTTCCTTTTTTACTTTTTTCCTTTTTTCCTTTTTTCCTTTTTTACTTTTTGTTTTTTCTTTTTTTCTTTTTTTTTACTTTTTTCCTTTTTTACTTTTTTCCTTTTTTACTTTTTTCCTTTTTTACTTTTTTCCTTTTTTACTTTTTGTTTTTTCTTTTTTTCTTTTTTTTTTACTTTTTTCCTTTTTTACTTTTTTCCTTTTTTACTTTTTTCCTTTTTTACTTTTTTCCTTTTTTACTTTTTGTTTTTTGTTTTTTCTTTTTTTCTTTTTTTTTACTTTTTTCCTTTTTTACTTTTTTACTTTTTTCCTTTTTTACTTTTTTCCTTTTTTACTTTTTTTCCTTTTTTACTTTTTGTTTTTTCTTTTTCTTTACCTTTTTTCTTTTTTACCTTTTTCTTTTTTCCTTTTTTCTTTTTTCTTTTTTACTTTTTTATTTTTCTTTTTTGCTATTTTTTCTTTTTTCTTTTTTTCTTTTTACTTGTTTTACTTTTTTACTCCTCTTCCTTCTAATGTTTTTCTTTTTCTCCTTCTTCTAATTCCTTTTCTTTTTATTCTAGTTTTTCTTTTTTTTATTTCTCCTTTGTTTTCTTTTAGTTCATCTTCTTCTCCTTCTAGTCCTTATTCTTTTAATATTTTATGCGTTTTCTTTTTCTCTCTCTTTCCTTTATCATCGTCGTCTTCTTTTCTTCTATTTCTTGTTTTTAGTTCGCTTTCAATTATAACATAATTTTGTTGCAATAACTTAGAAGAAAGTAATTACATATTCGTTTGAATTGATTTTTTTTTTTTTAATTTGATTTCTTATTTCTTGATTAGTTTTTTTTTCTTTCTTTTCTTTTTTTGTAAATTGCAATTACAGAATGCTTCTTATTGTAATGGGAAGATTTTATTACTGGACACAAGTTTTAATTGCCGTTAAATAAACAATCTAGCTGTTACTGGACGAAAAGCGAATGTCTCTAATCAAGGAGAAGCCGTATCTACCGACCGTATCTCTGTTCATACGTTTACGTCGGGCGGCAGTGAAAGTATGGTTACGATTTCTTTGTTTTATATCAGGTGCAAAAGTTCTACTTTTTCTTGAAAAAAACTGTGCCGATTTGGCTGAAATTCTGTATTGACCTTAGTTATGGTACGGTGCAGCGAACTAAGTATTATGGTATACATTCAATTTATAATAAGGGATTAATATGAGTTAATAGGGATTAGTCAACACAATCCCGCATTTACTCTCACATTTATTCGGAAACTACTGGGCCGATCTGGTTGAAATTTTATAATTAGTTTACAATAAAGCACAAATTTAACCATATTCCGCCATCAATCTGATATAAACAAGCCATTCTAACTTAGAATGGCTGTTATATATATATATATATATATGAACAAATGATTAATAAAATATGTTAAAAGACATCTTGAAAAAGAGTTAAAAACATATTTAATTTTAAAAAAGGAAGCACAAGATAAGTGGATAGTCCTTAATCCGCGGAGTTTCGAAGAAATACTCTCCTTCTCATCAGAGGGCAGGAATTAGCAAAATGCAGGATCGGATTTTGCATATAAAAGTATTTAATGAAACTACAAGTAAGTCAAAGATCTTACTTGGTTAAAAAAAAAAAAAGGTGAGGTAAGGAGAACAGGAGGCAAAAGAAAAATAATAAAAAGATTTCACATGAATGGATAGTCCGGTGAAGGGTAAAAATCCAAAAATGGTAAAATCCAAAACGGTCGAATTTAAAATTTCAATCCACTGGGTAAATTCCAAATGGTCCAAAATCATCCAAAAGGCAGAGTTCCTTGGAAAAAAAGTGCAAATGGAATGAATTCCAAATCATTAAAAGAAATGTACTAGAGATAATATTTGAAACACGTCTGTCAAGGCTGGATGAATCAAAAAAAAAATATATATATATATATATATATATATATATATATATATATATATATATACGATGAAAATAATGGAAATAGTATTCCGACAAAATAGAGAAATAAAAAGGAACAAACCGTATTATGTGTCCATCAACGTTTCGTCTTTATTTCGAGACTTCCTATATAAGGAAATTTGTCTATGTGTGAGTTCGTTCCCTATGGACTCGAAAGCGGCTGGACCAATTTTTTATGAAATTTAACACAAAGGTACTTTATGTGCCTGGCAGTGTTCCTGGGTAGGTATTGCATTGGAATGTCTTCGATGATTATCGATAATCAATAATGGAAATAATCTAATGAAAGTGGGAACGGGTGATTTTGACGAAAGTTAACACCTTACACAGCCTAACATCACAACTGCATTTGAGATGTAGTATTACCACACAAAACGAAAGGCCCAACATAAACAAAATCAACAGTATGTTCTTTGATATGACAGGGGCGCGTTCGAAATGTATGTTTTTCTTTAAAGCACGATTGAACCATAATACTTGACTTTTGCATTTTAAACTTTAATTCAAGCCATTATATATAAAAATGATTTTATAAAATCTGGCGTAGTGCAATGTAGACTACAAAGTATTGTGAAGTAAATCACTGCAGGGAGGCATAGGAAGCTCCCCCGGTGCACCGCGATGGGTCCACAACTAGAGCAGGCAATCACTCCATTTAATTGCAAAATGCGTGATTTCGATGACAATAAAAATATGGGAGTGTGAAACATTAGTTGATCATCATTCAATCCCGGACAACGGGCAAATTATATATATATATATATATATATACTAGCAAAAGTACCCGTCGTTGACTGGATTCAAAAACAGCCTACAGAAAATGGACTCTGATTTATGAAAGTATGATAGGTTATCAAAAGGAAGGGTTGTAAAGAGATAGCTTTGAATTTGGGGGTATCAAAACCAAAGCAAAATATGATAAAAGTAAAAATAAAATAGATAAACCCCATAATTTATTATACCATACCTGTTCACACTGAAACACTTATCACAATATTCTGTCGATTTATATTAAAAAACCTTGTTTTACTTTGTGATATATTTCCATTTTATGGAGGTCAGGCGCGAACGAACACCCCATAATTTTATTATACCATATTTCTTCAAACTGAAACATAATTATCAAAGTATACTTACACAGATAGATATGAAAAGTCTTTATTAAAGTCTGTGCCTATGTCCATTCTATGGAGGCCAGGCGCGAACGCAGAACTCACAGTTTTATTATACCATCAGTTTTCTATAATAGTCAACTATATAGTAGCCTATTCGTGACCAGACATACACACAGACGTTCGGCTTTATATTATAGATTTGAAATCGCTACTTTATCTTCTATATATATATAAAAGGCAAAATGTGTGTGACCATTTCGTGTATGTCTCGCAAAGACTTTTCTCGCACACGTTCCCGGGGTCGTTACGATCAGTTACAACTGTTTATATACCCGCTAGATAATGATATCTACGATTCGGGAAAGCGAGTAGCGTATAGATTTATTTACTTACATCGACTTTTACAAAATTATTGCTATTTTGGCTTCTCACGTGTTGATTCGGCTTTTTCGTATAAAAGGCGAAACTAATTTCAAGCTAACTGTATGTTCACGGCATCGCGCCGGAACAACGTCCAGAAGCAATTAGTTTTGATCAATGGGACCAAGCTCCTTATATCAAACAGTTGCTATTCAATCTGGACAATGGGGAGCTGGTTTCCCCCTCCCCAACATCTTGAGAAAAAAAACAGTCAAAGTTGGGTAAACGAACCTAAACGATGGCCCACAGCAAAAGTTAACTGCGTGACTTTTATTTGAACTAATTAATTAGGTCAAGTAACTTCTATTGCGACCACGTGTCAATTCTGTTTTTATTATTTAAATAAATTCATACGTTTGCTTTGTATGTCGCGGTGGCCCATTGGTTAACGTCGCACGTTTTTTTTTTTTGTTTGTTTTTTTTTTTTTCACGCTTTAATTTCCAACTTTGCCTCAAGGGTTCGGGTTCGGGTTCGATCCTCATACTCACCAACCAAAACTTTTTTAATTTATCCCCCCCCCCGACACACACACACAGCTACAAACACCCAGGCAACGCCGGGTACCCCCCCTCCCGAAGCCATTTTTCACGTGTTTTTTGGGGGGGAGGTATTTTTCAGATTTTTTAAAGTAGTTTTAACGTTCGTTTTTCTGTTTTCTTTTTTGTTTTTCCGATTTTTACATTTAACATCGTTTGTTTGCCTTAGGTTAGTTTTTTTGTGTTTTTTTTTTAATATTTACTTCGCTTATTCTTATGTTTTGATTAACACCCCCCAACCCCCGCCCGAGCACACACATCTCCAAACATCCGGACAACTCGCTAGTTACATATAAACATCGATAGAACATTAACTCTATAATAATATATACGAAACCTGCAACAATTAAAATATCATATTAAGCGTACTTTACGATCGGGCTTTGCCGGGTGTTCATGCTAGCTTAGATAAATACTTTTGTAGTTTTAACAAAAAGCTACAATAATATCAAAGCGTCTCCATTTACACTGAACATCTACAGAATGCCAACATCAATATATTACATATGAATGAGTCCCCTGTGGAATTTCTACAGGTCCCGCTAGTTATAATAATTACAATAGGACAATGATAACTATAAGAATAATGATAATAATAAAGTTGTTGTTGATGATGTTTTCTGCTTCTGTAACAGTATCAACATGCAGAAATTTCAACGTAATATGAACAAACACCTCACTGGTCATCTACCTACATAATGCTCTTGTAACCATGATCCCATGTAAAAGTCGCATCTTACGTTCAAGTGAAAATGTGTCTTGTTTGATGCGAATAGGGATTTTTTTTTTAAATGTAGATCAAAAAGCCATGTTGTAAAATGTTATAATTAGGGCTATGACAACAGCATATTCTTTTCATTGTTTTTACTCTTGAGTATATATCAGACAAAGTTAAACACAATCAACCGAGAACCACATCACTCTACATAAAAAATATAAGATATCAATAGATATATATACATGAGAATCAAAACAAGGATAAAGAATATGCTGTCACAGCTCTAGTTATGCTAACAGGACTATTTCAAGCACTCTCAAAATGCAAATCCGGACGGTTAAACACTTGAGAGCAGAGATCAACGAAGTTTCCGGCCACGATTGTGATCCTTGGTGTAGTTTCAAGTAAAACCCACATTACATCACAAATATCTAGTTGCAATATACTTTTTTCGGATCACTAAAGTTTTAAAATTTCGAAAAACAAACTTTTTCGTGGGTTGCAATATGTGAATAAATGTTTAAACAATTTTTCCCCTCGTTGTGCCAAGTTTAGTTTTAGTCGGTTTTAAACGCAGTAATTTCAGATTAAATCTTTCTTTTAATGTTTTTTTTTCTTCTTATTTCTGGCACATCCAAATTCCCCCGTTGTGCTCTTTAATTTCGCCAGTAATATCGTTTTGTATACTATCGATTTCTCCTGAAGAGATGATAGTCGAAAGAGCTCTCGGGGAAATTTCCGTACATTTTATTTAAATCATTATATATATATATATATATATATATATATATATATATATATATATATATATATATATATATATAAATTATTTTTTTACTATAATAATTATTAAATACCTACAGACACTAGTGTTTCATCCTTTCGGGAATCTTCGGTGCAGGGTGTCACGACTAATACCAGTCGAACGATTCGAACCCCGCATCACGAGACATCTCTGGCTCAGTTTAGCGAAGACCTAATCCATTCGCCTACCATTAACCGCGTGAAATAACGTCGAATTTAAACATTTTTAATTTTAAATGTTCATTTACGTCAGTCAGAGAGTGATCTAATCGTTATACGATGATCTATGCATAAGAGCTAAGTTTATATACATATATATATATATAATGGACTATGAGCTTCCGCCACAATAACTAAGTTGCTCGGAAATCCACGCAGATGATTTGTTTATAGTGGAGAAAGCTTTGTGTAGAACCAATCACACATTTTGGTATTACTGCTAAC
>NC_136504.1:102304377-102361877 GCF_053919585.1 Euprymna scolopes | reverse complement strand
TATGCAGAATGACCAACCGTGGCACCCCATGGTTACTGCCGCCTTCCCTGACCTCGTTCTCGACCCTTCCATCGAGAGCCGTCGCAGGCCACGGGGAGAATCTGCCTACATGAAAGAGTGCCGAGCCACGCTAAAACGACTACCAAGGTCCAGTGACCTTGTGACTGCTACCCGTAGGGAACTCCACAGGGATCTAGTGAAGGGGGCCGCTGATGACCCGCTATGCGCGCGTCTGGGGTGGCAGCAGAGTGAGATCCGCTCTGCGCGGAGCTGGGCGCCAGGTTCGAGTCATCTGAACAATTCGGAGTTCTCTCTGACCTGGCGATTGGCCCGAAATGCACTTCCACTCAACAACATACAATGCAGTTCCGGGTTTTTGGAGTCGCCTGATTGTCCCCGTTGTGGGACAACGGCCGTAGAAACTACGGATCACGCTTTCTTCGATTGCCGCGAACTCTGTCAGTACTGGTCGTATGTCAGCGGAGTGACGGCTCGCATCGATCCTGAGCATCCTCGCCCAATTACTGTATCCAATGTTGTAGACAACGTGAGGCCGCCGTGGGACCGGGAAAGACAAATGGTCTACGTTACGATCCTGGCCGTGGCGAGAATGGTGATTTGGACGTCGCGTCTGCAAGGTTGCCGGGGGGTGTTGTCTTTTTCTGATCAAGATCTGATCGCATTCTTTAAACACCAACTACGGGTGAAGATCAGATGTGATAGAAGAAGGCTGCATTGCGCGGCATTTGACAGAAGATGGATACATGTAGCAAGTCTGTGTGTACGAAGAGGAGCCAAATTTGAATACGTGTTCCCCGCCTAGGTGTGGAACGCGCAGTTCTGTAAAGTAAAATTAAACAAGTAGTCTCTCAGCTAGCTGAGTGTGTGTTCCATCCCTCCCCGATTAGGAAGCCTCCAAGATCCCCATCCCCTCTTACCTGCAATTTTTGTTTTCACCCCTTCCTCTAAATTTTACCCATCTTGGAGAAAAAGAAATACAAACTAACCTCCATCCCTTACCCACAAAAATTTTCTTTTCTCCATTCACCCCCATCTAGAGGGCATCCCCACCTAGAGACTGACCCACAGAAGCAAGGTTCCTTTTACAAACCTAGTGGAACGGGCAGTCTATCAACTAGACGGAGTTGGGAGGGTCCTACTAATCACCTTTTGTTTTTTCTTCCCCCGCCCTCAACACAAATGAATTATTGTTACCATTTTATTGTTATCTTTTTTTGTTTTTACACGTCAATAAAAAATGTTTTAAAAATTGGGAGTTACTAGGACGTCCCCCAATATGAAAGGGTGAATGCGGTATTATGGTGAAAGAAGATACTAGCTGGGAGAAACTTTTGACTTTGTTTAGTTCTGGAGTGACAAGGATGACCAACGTCCCCCAAAATCCCCCCTTTTGAGTTGGCCATGTGCCTAAGTTTTTTGTTCATCGTTGATTTTTTCTGTATTTTTTAACATGAATAAAAGATTTAATATCTCAAAGTGTAGTATCTGTTCCGGCAGATACTGCAAGCTATGACTGGCTATGACTAGCTATGACTAGCAAAGACCGGATGTGGGGGCAACCCCACATGCCTGACCATTAACCAGCTCCCATTTCCCACCTCTCGGGAGCTGGTCCCCTTTTTCCCTTCCCCCTCCCTTCACTCCTCACATTAAAAATCGGCCTTGTGCCTAATTTGCTCGGTAGGGGAGCAAATAAATACCATCTGTTCCGGCAGATACTGCAAGCTATGACTAGCTATGACTAGCAAAGACCAGATGTGGGGGCAACCCCACATGCCTGACCTTTAACCAGCTCCCATTTCCCACCTCTCGGGAGCTGGTCCCCTTTTTCCCTTCCCCCTCCCTTCACTCCTCACATTAAAAATCGGCCTTGTGCCTAATTTGCTCGGTGGGGGAGCAAATAAATACCATCTGTTCCGGCAGATACTGCAAGCAGTGACCATATGTGGGGGCAACACCACATATAAGACCTTGGTCAATGTAGGGGCAACTCTTCATACCAATTGTCACTATCCAGCTCCCCTACTCCCCGGGGAGTTGGTCCCCATTTCCCCTTCACTCTTCACTTTAAAAATCGGCCTTGTGCCTAATTTGTTCAGTGGGGGAGCAAATAAATACCGAATAAAGGATTTAATATCTCAAAGTGTAGTATCTGTTCCGGCAGATACTGCAAGCAAAGACCATATTTGGGGGTAACCCCACATATCAGACCTTGGTCAATGTAGGAGCAACCCTTCATACCAACAGTTACTATCCAGCTCCCATTTCCCACTTATCGGGAGCTGGTCCCCCTTTCTCCCCCCTCCCTCTCACTCCACATTAAAAATCGGCCTTGTGCCTAATTTGCTCGGTGGGGAAGCAAATAAATACAATCTGTTCGGGCAGATACTACAGCCAAAGACCATATGTGCGGTTGTCCCCACATATAAGACCTTAGTCAATGTAGGGGCAACTCTTCATACCAATTGTCACTATCCAGCTCCCCTACTCCCCGGGGAGTTGGTCCCCATTTCCCCTTCACTCCTCACATTAAGAATCGGCCTTGTGCCTAATTTGCTCGGTGGGGGAGCAAATAAATACACTCTGTTCTGCAGATGCTGCACTTAAGATAGTTTGTACCAGTCAATGGAGGGGAAACCCTCTATACTGGGACAATTATTATTTTTGGTAACCAGAGTGCCCCCTTTTTGCCTACTTTTAGGGGAGCTGGTTTTTACCCCACATTAAAAACGGCCTTGTGCCTAATTTGCTTTGGTGGGGAAGCAAATATATATATTTGTAGTCATCGACATACAGTCCTGTTTCGTTGTATCACAATTCATCAGTGCCGCTAGATTAGCACCTTTCCCAAGCCGAGGATTGAACCTAGAACCACAGTCAGCAGTTCTACCGATCGACCCACGGGAGCGGAGTCCGTAAATAATCTCGCCAAATGTCTATTTAAGCAAACATCCGTCCACCACTTTTACAGTGCTCTAACCGCTTTGTTTATAAACAAAGAGCGAGCGTCGCATTTTTCAGCCAATTAAGTAGCGGGTGAGATTACTTACGACAGTTCTCTACCCAAAGAGGGGGGGGGGTTAAAATATTTGTAGTCATCGACATACAGTCCTGTTTCGTTGTATCACAACTCATCAGTGCCGCTAGTCTAGCACCTCTTCCAAATATATATATATATATATATATATATATATATATATATATAGGATAGAAACTGATTCTAGCTCCGCTAACCAGTTTCTATCCTCTGACGAGAAGAACATTACATTCTTTGAAACTCCACGGAATAAGGATATTTACCGCCCCCTTTTTTTATTGGAGGTATTCTGTCGAAAAATAAATTTTTACATGTAAATTTCTGATTTACAGTGTTTGTTTACACTTATTGTATTAAGTTCTACTTTCTACTGTAGTGTTGATTTTTTTTTTTTTTACTTGATTGGGATAATATAAACATTAATACGTTTATTGTACGTGGATTTATATATATATATATGTGTGTGTATGTATGTATGGGGGTATATATGTATAGAAACATATTCTTTGTTTTTACATAAGCAGTAACATATTGCTATACAGTCATGAGCATGTTTCGGGCAGCTAGCTACTAGTAACTAAAGACCTCTTCAGGAGATACAGCTTATTTGAAAGCGAAGTTTGTAATGAAAATATCAGGTCTTCCTCGTCACAGGAAGTTAATATCAGGTGGTTCCGTCAAACTTTGCGAAAAATAAGATTTGGTTGTATGTAAATAAAACCCAATAGGGGATTTAAATCTGTTGAGATACAGGAATGAATGTGGAAGGATGGTGTATTAAAGATCGAGATAGAGGTAATGCAAAACTAGAAAGAAAGGCATTCGTGTGTGTGTGTGTGTGTGTGTGTGTGTGTGTGTGTGTGTGTGTGTGTGTGTGTGTGATAGCTGCCCTGAATTTTAAACATACTAGTGTGTATATGTTCAAACGGTAGGGGAATGTGGATTTAACATATCTATGTTTAAAGGGGTTTCAAATTTAATCAGTTATTCAGTTCCAGAAATGCTCTTAATTTGACTGGAAATTTTATATGGTCAGAAAATGTACGACTTACGTTGCCCTCTTGTATATCCCTGCCGATTTCTCATGACTGTAACTAGTACCTAGCTGACTGAAACATGCTCATGACTGTGTAACAACATATTACTGCTTATGTGAAAACAAATAAAGAGTATACCCTGCTCTACTTGCTATTGAGCACTCTTGTATTAACTTCGTAAAAATTCATTGGTTACTTAACCTCTGGAAAACAATAACGTTAGATTATATATATATATATATATATATATATATTTGTAGTCATCGACATACAGTCCTGTTTCGTTGTATCACAACTCATCAGTGCCGTAGTCATCGACATACAGTCCTGTTTCGTTGTATCACAACTCATCAGTGCCGCTAGACTAGCATCTCTCCCAAGCCAAGAATTGAACCTAGAACCGTCGTGTTGACAGTCGGCAGTTCTCCCACTCGACCACAGAAGGGACGCTCGCAAATAACTCTTACAGTGCTCAAACCGCCTGTTTGTAAACAAAAAAACAACGAGTTTCGTATTTTTCAGCCAATTAAGTAGCGGGTGAGATTATTTACGACAGTGCTCTACCCAAAGAGGGGGGCTTAAAATATATATATATATATATATTATAATATATATATATATATATATATATATATATTATAATATTATGCGCGGTTTGCTTTTATATATATTTCTTTACGTATCCAACATTTTTTTTCACTTTTTTATTTGGCAATTTATAACTACAATTAATTGCGGTTTCACTTAATGCTTAACTAGTAAATTCTAGCATTGCCACAAATATAATTTGCTGATTTCTTTATGTCCTCTGACGAGAAGAATAACAAGAATAGCATTCTTTGAAACTCTGTGGAATAAGGACTTTGTAAATTGTTTTTTGGAGTATTCAGTCGAACAATAAATTTTGATTGTAAAGTTCAACTTAGTTTTAATTTTCTTTCTCTTATAATAAGTTCTACACTCTATTGCGTATTGAGCTTTTTTAATTCGGTTGAGATTAAATTTTCTATATATATAAATACTGTTATTTACATTAGTTTACCATTGCATATATCAGGTAAATACTACATCCCTTTGTTTTCATTGAAACCACCGGACCAACACGTAAATTCTCGTCTCTTCGCCATAACACCAAAATAAAGAAAAAGAAATTCACCAACTGGACTTTCTACCCTGATGAGGCTATGTATTAGCGAAATATAGGACTTACAAAAAAAAAAGCAATAAACAAAAATGATTTTATCATTATATTCGACACTTCAAAGTTTTCAAAAATTTCTCATTTAAATTTTATATATATATACAGTAAAACTCCTTTAATTTGAACTTCCTCTAAAGTTGGACTTCCTCTCATTTTTTACTTCTTCTTAACCTGGACTTTCTCTAAACTTGAACTGTCTCATTATCGAAATTGTATTAGCATATTTGATGCGGAGTTGCAGTAAAACTGTTTACATGGTTTAGTCAGATATTGCGCAGAAATGTTAATATTGGTACTATGTAATTAATGTAGATTAGCTATTAATAATTAATTTACGCTAACTGTAAATTTTTTTTCAGATTGCTATATTTAAAATGGTGTAAAACAACCCATCCCAATGGCTTGCAACTATAAAAGAAAACAAGTGACACTGAATTTACTTGAAAAACATCAAATTATAGAAAAATTGATGCTAGAGTTGAAAATAGCGTTATATTGAGAGATTATAAGATTGGAAGAAGTACACTGTTTTACATTAAAAAGAAAAGAGGAAATATTGAAGGGTGCTCCTTTCTCTCCAAAATAAAAGACATGTAAAAAGGAATCTTCGCAGACCAAAGCAAGTTGAATTCGATCGAATATTGCATGAGTGGTTTGTAGCAAAACGGAATGAAGGTGTAGCAATATCTGGGCCCATGTTAATTGCTAAAGCAAAATCTCTTAAGGAAGAGTTGAATATCGCAGAAGATATGAAATTCAGTGAAGGCTGGCTTAGAGTAGACATGGTATAAGACAATTAACAATGTCAGGCGAATAACGGTCTGCTGATACACACGCAGCGTCAAATTATTGTGACAAATTTAAGACGATAATTGCCGATTATGGTTTAACACCAGAGGATGTTTACAAGGCTGATGAAAGTGGCAAAAACATTAGCCGGATCCGAGGAGCAGAAAATAAAAGGATTCAAATTAAATAAAGAAAGTCTACCAGTGATGGTATGCGCTAATGCTTCTGGAACTCATAAACGTAAGCTTCTTGTCGTCGGCAAATCAAAGTGTCCCCGAGCATTGAAAGGAGTTTCGCCTTTGCCAGTATCCTATTATTCTTCACGAAATGGAGGGATGAATCAATAGTTGTTTAAAAAATGTTTTTTTTTTGCAAGAATTTGTGCTAATTGTCCAGAGGCGTTTTCTTGATCTGATTCAACGTGCTTCAAAGTTTTCTTGGCCTGATTCAAAGTGCTTGAAAGTTTTCTTGATCTGATTCAAAGTGCTTGAAAGTTTTCTTGATCTGATTCAAAGTGCTTGAAAGTTTTCTTGATCTGATTCAAAGTGCTTGAAAGTTTTCTTGATCTGATTCAAAGTGCTTGAAAGTTTTCTTGATCTGATTCAAAGTGCTTGAAAGTTTTCTTGATCTGATTCAAAGTGCTTGAAAGTTTTCTTGATCTGATTCAAAGTGCTTGAAAGTTTTCTTGATCTGATTCAAAGTGCTTGAAAGTTTTCTTGATCTGATTCAAAGTGCTTGAAAGTTTTCTTGATCTGATTCAAAGTGCTTGAAAGTTTTCTTGATCTGATTCAAAGTGCTTGAAAGTTTTCTTGATCTGATTCAAAGTGCTTGAAAGTTTTCTTGATCTGATTCAAAGTGCTTGAAAGCTTTCTTGGTCTGATTCAAAGTGCTTGCTTCTGTTGGACAATTGTAGAGCACATACTCCTGAGTCAGAACTAGCGTCATCTTGTGGGAATATTTTTGTGTGCTACTTACCACCTAATGTGACCTCTCATCCAACCTATGGATCAAGGGATTATTTGGAACTTAAAATGTTTCTGCAGAAATGATTTCATGATGAATATGATAAATAGTACCGTGAGTATAAGCGATTTTCAGCGCCATTTTACTATCAAAGATGCCATATTTTCTCTCGCAAGTGCATGGAATCAAGTTCGAGCAAGCACATTAACAAAAGCATGGGGTAAATTATGCCCAGCGCCAAAGGCTTCTGAACTGAAAGAATCAGAATACATCTGGTCTTGAAAAAATTCTTGAAACCAAATGGTTACCGACCAACCACGCTGTTCTTAAATCACTTAATGCAAATGATGTTGAAATGTGGGTGCAACAAGATGAGGAAACTACTGATCAATATCCTGAAGGCAATAATGGTGATGAAAATAGCGACAGCTCTCATTCTCTTGACCCTTATGTAAATAATCAAGAACACTCTGATGAAGCAATATCATGAGATGATGCAGAAAAGTCTATGGAGACGCTATAAAATTTCTAGAAAAAAGTCCTTACTTTAGTGACGACTATGTTTTGCAAGCAATGTCACTCTGAAGAGATATAATCATAAAGAAGCTACAGAACCAAGGAATTGTAGATTTTTGTGATCGCTTATGGAATACAATGGTAGTGCCCGAGAGCTAAATCGATGAAAATAGAAACTGCAATGAGACTCATTCAATGAATAAATAAAAAAAAGCTATTTTACATAAATGTATGATTTCTGCAGATGATAACTTAGGTAATAAATACCTAACAAGTAAGAGTAGATTTAATTATTTTTAATGCTTTTGTTCCTGGTGATAATATTTAACAATTCTTACTTGCAATACATCATAAACTCAACTTAATATATACTTGAAGTATCATATAGCAATGAATTTCATTTACTATTTCTTAATTCTTAGAAAATTAAGTTAACTGCAGCACATTTTTTATCACAAAACTTGAATAGCATTATCCAATTTGAACGAAGCAAATTATGAGTTCTACTGTATATATATATATATATATATATATATATATATATATATATATATATATTATATATACTTTTATGGAAATCGCTTGAGACAAGGCATGAAGTTACTTAATGTAACAAGAACGAAAGATAGTTCTTGAAAAGACAGATGTTATTGACTTTACTCTTGAAAGTGCCAGGGTCATAGGCAGAAGAAAAACAGTGACCAGGAAGAGAGTTCCACAACCATACAATACTCATGCATACATATACACATATGTACCTATACATACATACATACATACATGCGTGTGTATATATATATATATATATATATATATTTCTCTGAAAATATAATTTTATTATATTCAGCTTTTTATAGTTACAAATCCTTAATTTAAGAAGCTTAATGTGATTACAGAACATAGAACAAATAAATGACAAAAGTCTATATTCCAAATTTCAATATGTTGGCCATCTTATAATTTATTTCTTTAATTCCATTGACACAGTTCTTGACAGTAAGTTCAAAATGGCGTAATGTAAGCTCCTCTGATCTTGAGCATATGGTACAATGAGGGAAAAGTGGCTAAAACGAAGCTTCTATCTTTGCATCATCATCTGGCATCAATGGAAATGAATGGCTCTCGTCTTGGGGAGGCTCCATGTTTTGACAAGCTTCTGGACTTGACCTTTACTCCTTATCTTAAATGGAATACGTACATCAAATCTGTTGCCAAGGTCGCTGGAAAAATGATGGGATCCTTCTATCAATTCAGTAGATATCTACCTGGTGATGCAATTCACTACCTATATAAGAGCCAGGTACGTCCATGGATGGAGTATTGCTGTCACATCTAGGCAGGAGATGCTAGGAAGACCTTATCCTACCTTGACAGAATTCAGAATGGACTTTGTAGCCTAATGGGGAATGCCCTTTCCTCTTCCCTACAACCTCTTTCTCACAGAAGAGACGTTGCAAGCCTATCTCTGTTTTATCGTTATTTTTATGGCAAATGCTCGTCTGAGCTCCAATCTACGATGAATGGTATATGCGTTCAGAGATTACAGTGAGGATGTCTGCCGTGGAACGGGCTTGTCTAAATCCATATTGACGGTCGGTCAGGAGTTTAGCATCTGTAAGGTGCTGGACTAGAGCATGGTTAATTAAGGTCTCAAATATTTTGGCAAAAAGTGGGAGGAGGCTAATAGGGCGATAATTTAATGGGTCAGTTCTTTCGCCAGAATTCTTGAATACTGGTACTACAGAAGCAGTTTTCCAACAGCTCGGAAAGCAAGATTCATTAAGGCATTTGTTGTAGAGTTTGGAGAGAACTGGAGCTACTTCGGCTGAGCACTTTTTTAATAGCACAGCTGGGATGAGGTCGGGTCCACATGCTTTGGAAGTGTCAAGGAAGTGTTTGGAAGTGTCAAGGTTTTTTATGATAGCATGCACCTGAGCAGGGGTGATTTTCAGGTCGTCTAGTGTGGCGTCTGTCTGCATAGGAAATTGAGGTAGGGGGTGGTTTAGAGGGTCCAGTGTAGAGTTTGAGGTAAACCGACTGGCAAGCATGTTAGCCTTCTCGATTGCTGAGCAAAGAACCTCGTGATTGTTGGTTAGTGGGGGAATTGTTGATTGCCCATTATTTACTACACTGTTGTAGATTTTCCAGAAGTCACGAGTTCCTAGTTTTTGTGCTTCGATGCGTTTTTTCGTGGTTTCCGTAAATTCCCTCTTAGCTGTCGCTATTTCTTTCTTAATGTTACTTCTAGCTTCTATGTACTTCTGTCTGTTTGAACTGGACTTATGTCGATTAAACCTGCGGAATGCATGCTGCCTTTGAGCAATGGCAGTTGCGCAAGTCGAAGTAAACCATTGGGGAGAGTGGGGCTTGCTATAGAATTTCCGCATGGGAACATGCGCTTCGATTGCAGTTTTGAACCATTCAGTGGTCTCGGTTGCACACTGTTCAGCAGGAAGAGAAAAAATATTTCCCCATGGGGCGTCTCTGATAAGATCTCTGATAGCTTCCCAGTCAGCCTTTTTATAATATCTCGTTGTTTTGAGCACTGGCTCTTCAGTTTTGGGTCTAGAGTTTAGGGCGATTTCAACCATTATCACCGCATGATCAGCGTTCCCAAGTGGGCTGTCGGCTTTCGTTACACAATCATCAGGAACTGTGGTCAAAAACAGATCTAATAGTGATGCGTGTTGTTCTTCCTGATCAGGGAAGCGGGTTGGAAAAGTAACAATTTGCGCTAGGGAGTGAGATACAGAGAAGCTATGAGTTGCGCTGCCTGCTGCATCTGTGTAAGTAGAGAATCCAAGCCAGTTTTTGTGATGGACATTAAAATCGCCAAATACATGTACTTGGGCGCTAGTGTCGAAGGAGAGTGCTGTGTCTATACTGTCAGATACTTTGTTTATTATGGTGCAGTCTTGGGTCGAGGGAGAGCGGTAGAGAAAGTAAAAGTAGCTAATGTTGTGTTGCATGATTAGTCTAAAGCACATAAAGGCTTGATCATCCGTTTCTAGGTTTGTTTCTCTAGTCAAGGGAAGGGTATTACGAATGTAAACTCCAAGTCCGTGCATATGTCTGTCAGAGTCCTTACGGCAGAGTGGGAGATATCCAGGCATGTTAAAGTAGTTAGAGGGGATGGAGGAGTGTAGGTTAGTCTCACTTAGTGCTAAGATATCCGGGGTATTTGTTAGGAGAAATGCTTCAACATCAGCTAAATTAGTTCTAAGCCCACGGATATTTGTGAATGCAAGCCTCAAGGGAGGAGGCAAGTTGGATTTGTTTGACCCTAAGCCTGTATATGTATGTATAAAAATATATGTATGTATATGTATGTATAAAAATATATGTATGTATGTATATGTATGTATAAAAATATATGTATGTATATGTATGTATAAAAATATATGCATGTATATGTATGTATAAAAATATATGCATGTATATGTATGTATAAAAATATATGCATGTATATGTATGTATAAAAATATATGCATGTATATGTATGTATAAAAATATATGCATGTATATGTATGTATAAAAATATATGCATGTATATGTATGTATAAAAATATATGCATGTATATGTATGTATAAAAATATATGCATGTATATGTATGTATAAAAATATATGCATGTATATGTATGTATAAAAATATATGCATGTATATGTATGTATAAAAATATATGCATGTATATGTATGTATAAAAATATATGCATGTATATGTATGTATAAAAATATATGCATGTATATGTATGTATAAAAATATATGCATGTATATGTATGTATAAAAATATATGCATGTATATGTATGTATAAAAATATATGCATGTATATGTATGTATAAAAATATATGCATGTATATGTATGTATAAAAATATATGCATGTATATGTATGTATAAAAATATATGCATGTATATGTATGTATAAAAATATATGCATGTATATGTATGTATAAAAATATATGCATGTATATGTATGTATAAAAATATATGCATGTATATGTATGTATAAAAATATATGCATGTATATGTATGTATAAAAATATATGCATGTATATGTATGTATAAAAATATATGCATGTATATGTATGTATAAAAATATATGCATGTATATGTATGTATAAAAATATATGCATGTATATGTATGTATAAAAATATATGCATGTATATGTATGTATAAAAATATATGCATGTATATGTATGTATAAAAATATATGCATGTATATGTATGTATAAAAATATATGTATGTATATGTATGTATAAAAATATATGTATATATAAAATGTATAGAAAAAATATATAAAAGCATGAGAAGATGGTAAAGTAATAATTGCAATGATAGTCCCATGACAATAGAAGAAATACTATTATACTCTCTCTCCCCCCAAAAAAATGTTAATACCTTCAAAGGTGGTCTTATTAACACTAAAAAATTATCCAGTTAGGTAGAAAAGTAACTTCTGTTGCCTTCGATAACATTTTTTGGTTATATATTTGTTTTTTGACAACTTTTTCGAATCTAGGTGTATAGTAAAACAAACCCGGTTTCATTACAACAGAACAGGTACTGCACCCAAAAGGAGGATTGTTTGTTTGTTTTGTTGGATTTTCTGTCGTGTTAATACTTTGGGTCATTTAATACCGATTATCAATGCGTTTAGGGGGCCTTTACTCCCTGCTTTAGCTGACATATGAGTAATACAGTGTGTTAAAAAAAATCACTGAAGGATTTTGAACTTTGATTCATTATTTTTGACATCTTTCTGTAATTTTAACACAATCTGAATAAGACATTGGGAAATTAAAAAGAAATTGCAAAATTCAAAAAAAAACTCTATTTACGCAAAAATAATGCCCTTTAAATATTGCCCATTTTCAGCTTCGCATATTTGTGCTATTTCCAAAACAGACTTGACTAGCCCCGACTTTTTCATGTGGAGATATCTTTAAGAAAGAGTCTATGTTAACAAACACCAAACCCGGCAACAATTGAAGGAAAACATCAGGAACGAAATAAGGGAGTTAGATCACGATCCAAAGATTCTGCAATTTGTTATGAATAATGTTTTGGAAAGGGCACAAAAATGTGAAGTTTAAAATGGGAAACATTTAAAAGACATTACTTTTCATAAATAAAGATTGTTTGAGTTTTGCTTTTTCTTTAGAAAAAATTCCCAATGTCTTAGTCAGATTGTGTGAAAATTACAGAAAAATATCATAAAAAATAAAGAATCTATTTAAGTTCAAAACCCTTTAGTGACTTTTTGGACAACCTGTATTATATTTTGTTGGCTGTAGGTAGCAACCCGTAATGTTTTGGGACGGAACCCTGGTGATTGAGCAGACCATGACATGGGTGCAAAAAGTTGTGGTGGGCAACACACCACTTTGGCCCTCACCTCGACTAGACGAGAAGTCAAAGAGGCCCGATCCGATCAATCGACTAGTCATGTCAAGTCCTAAGACTTTCACCGGTAAATGTCGATCACCCAAAAACTGAAGTCCAAAGATAATACAATATCTTTCTACTCTTACTACAAACAATGTAAGAAATTCTGCAGAAATAAGAAGGCACCTTATTGGTCGGTTTGACCGCCCACGATTTTGTTTGAACCTATCAGATTGATTGTTCTTACTAACTGCCGAGGCGTGTTCTTGGCGCTATTTTTTATATTTCAGGCAGCCAGTTTCCACAAAGACAACAGGTCGAAATGGACATAAAAAAAACTCACTCGAAGCTTGTAGCCTCAAAACCCCTTTGTCTCGTTGAGACGAATTAATGCCTTAACGTGACGCGAAATGTTATCATTTGCAAACACCAATGCATTTATGTTGGGCGAAATATATTAATTGCACATAGTTGAGCTCTGCGAATTGATTGACTTTTGTCATTACTTATATAACGTCTTTCAGAGACGAAATTAAAGTTTACATTTTGACCTGTCCTTTGTCCGCCATTCGGACGATTATTCTCAGTGAACTCCATGAGGACTACCAGACTCGCAGCATTCATTCTTGGAAGGCATCACTTAACTCATCGACTTGTTTCAACTATTCTTCAAACAGCGTGGCATATTGTATCCTGCAAACAAAGATAAACTATGAACTACTACCCTTTTCGGGTGTTACCAGCTCTGCACGACAGATAGCTAAAGATGGCACATCTTTTGCAATCTGGATCTTTTTTACTTTAATACAAATTTATTTCGAAAGTTGTGATTTCTGATTGTTTTCTTTCATTCTGCCAAGGGAAAAATCGAGGTGAGAGGATATTTCACAAAACAGGCAAACCAAGTAAGTGTAAGAAGACGATGTCAAAGGTCAATCATGTTGAGATAAAACTGTTTAATTGCTCCCTACCCAACGTTTTTATAGAACTGGGAAAATGAAACCAAGAGAACGATGGCACAAACTAAACTAATTGAGTATAATTTTTTGTATCCCAAAAAAGGAGGTAATGCCTGTGAAGATGATCATATATAATAGAAAAACCCTCAAGGAAGTGTTAATAACAGAGAGGATAGTATTATGACGACAGAACAGTTACTACACTACCCCAACAGGAGAGGGCTAATGCTTGGGAGGATGATCTCATAATAAAAGAACATACCTGCCATCCGCACATTGCTTCCCAAAAGACAAGTTAATTCATGGAAGAATGGTTTCAGGGCAACAGAACATATACAACACTACCTGCCCTTCTAAAGAAGTAGATAATATCTAGGAGGATGGTCTGATTACAACAGAACAGATACTACACTGGCCTCCTCGTAATTGGCTACTGAAATGTATTACAATAGTACATTAATAAATGTAATGATATAGTTTTGGCTTCATGCAGGCAGATACCAAATCTCCATTAATAATAGAAGTAATATTATAGGTTCGGCTTAAAACAGACAGATACCAAATCGCCATTAGTAATAAAAGTATTATAGGTTTAGCTTAAAACAAACAGATACCACATTTTCATTATTGATAGAAGTAATAGAATAGTTTCACTTCTGACAGACAAATACAAAATCTCCATTAGTAGTAGAAGTGATAGTTTAACTCTGACTCCAGACAGACAGTTACTAAATCTCCATTATTAATAGAACAGTATAATTCTGACTCAGACAGATTCGTAATCTCCATAAGAAATAGAAGCAATAGTATGGTTTCAACTTCTGACAGACAGATACTAAATCTCCAAATCAATTTCAGACAGATGTATCCCAAAACTCTATTATTAATAGAATAGTATGATTGTGATTCTGACCGACAGATACTAAATCTCCATCAGTAATAAATACGCCTTGTTATTTGTTGTTGTCATTTGAATGATACTTTTTAATTGAAAGAATTATTCCTAAAAAAATAAAGACGTCAGCTTAAGTGTGTTTATGTTGTCATCGACTTCGTTGATGACGTCAGTGGCAAACTCAAAAAAGCCGACGCCATATTGTCGTGCATAAATCAATGTTTTCTTTTTTTTTTCGCTTGTGCAGCAATCGTTGAAGTGAGATAAGCCCCCCCAAAAATGATTGAATGCAAACGAATGAAGCAATCTATATTTTACACATTTTTCCTGGATACAATTGTATCTAGCACTTAAACTCTTGCTTTTTTGATACCCATACGTAATTGCTTGATGACTATAGCAATAAAAGAGAGTTACAATTATTTTGATTGGTTGTATATTCTGTGACGTAATATTATTGGAGAACAAACTGAAAGGCACCGGTTTCTAAAGACACCGGTAGGTTATTTCCCTTTGTCAGATTCAATAAAGGGACAGAGAAGGATTCCACGGACTGACTACGAAAATGGGCAAGATGGTATATTTCTGAGGGTTCCATTTTAGAGTTCTAGTTTGGGAGAATATGGCAGGATTTGAGTAGAGATTAATTATATGAGGACGGCTCAACAAGAACTTATTTACATTAGACTTGAAAACGACCATGTTACAGTCAGCTGGAAAAAAGCCCCACGGTAAAGTCTTTGAAAAAAATGGTTAGATCATTCTACGTCCCAGAAAGCATCTCACTCCCAACGCAATCTTCTGTACAAGCGCCAAATCCGATCTAAGATAGAGTACAGTTGGCACACTTGAAGAGGAACTGCTAAAGGTACCATTTTCTGCCTTTACAGGGTACTAAACTATCTTCGAAATCTAGTGAATGAGGTCCTTTTGATCTTTGTACTTTTTTTCTTACAGAAGATATGTTGCTAGTCTATTGTTATGACAAGTGCTCGACTGAGCTTCAATTTATTCTCTTCCCCATAAAAAATTTGCAATAACACTCATCTAGCTGCAACAACTATCAGCAATTTCCATTACCTTTTATCTGTGCCTAGAACTCTTCATCACAGAATCGTGATTGTATCAGAATCAAGAATTTAGAATAGAATCAGTAATTGTATCGAAATTGGGAATTTGGAACAGAATCGTTAATTGTGTTGGAATCGGTAACTTGAAACAGAATGCGAAATTCTATTGGCATTGGTAATTTGGAACAGAATCGTAAATTGTAGTGGAATTGGTAATTTGGAACAGAATGGGAAATTCTATTGGCATTGGTAATTTGGAACAGAATCGTAAATTGTAGTGGAATTGGTAACTTGGAACAGAATCGTTAATTCTATTGGAATTGGTAATTTGGAACAGAATCGTAAATTGTAGTGGAATTGGTAATTTGGAACAGAATCGTAAATTGTAGTGGAATTGGTAATTTGGAACAGAATCGTAAATTGTGTTGGAATCGGTAACTTGAAACAAAATGGGAAATTCTATTGGCATTGTTAATTTGGAACAGAATCGGAAATTTTAGTGGAATTGGTAATTTGGAACAGAATCGTAAATTGTAGTGGAATTGGTAATTTGAACCAGAATGGGAAATTCTATTGGCATTGGTAATTTGGAACAGAATCGGAAATTTTAGTGGAATTGGTAATTTGGAACAGAATCGTAAATTGTAGTGGAATTGGTAACTTGGAACCGAATGGGAAATTCTATCGGAATTGGTAATTTGGGACAGAATCGGAAATTTTAGTGGAATTGGTAATTGTGAACAGAATCGTAAATTGTAGTGGAATTGGTAATTTGGAACAGAATCGTTAATTGTGTTGGAATCGGTGACTTGAAACAGAATGGGAAATTCTATTGGCATTGTTAATTTGGAACAGAATCGGAAATTTTAGTGGAATTGGTAATTTGGAACAGAATCGTAAATTGTGGTGGAATTGGTAATTTGGAACAGAATGGAAAACTCTATTGGCATTGGTAATTTGGAACGGAATCGTAAATTGTATCGGATTTGGTAATTTGGAACAGAATCGTAAATTGTAGTGGAATTGGTAATTTGGAACAGAATCGTAAATTGTATCGGAATTGGTAATTTGGAACAGAATCGTAAATTGTATCGGAATTGGTAATTTGGAACAGAATCGTAAATTGTATCGGAATTGGTAATTTGGAACAGAATCGTAAATTGTAGTGGAATTGGTAATTTGGAACAGAATGGGAAATTCTATTGGCATTGTTAATTTGGAACAGAATCGGAAATTTTAGTGGAATTGGTAATTTGGAACAGAATCGTAAATTGTGGTGGAATTGGTAATTTGGAACAGAATGGAAAATTCTATTGGCATTGGTAATTTGGAACGGAATCGTAAATTGTATCGGAATTGGTAATTTGGAACAGAATCGTAAATTGTAGTGGAATTGGTAATTTGGAACAGAATCGTAAATTGTATCGGAATTGGTAATTTGGAACAGAATCGTAAATTGTATCGGAATTGGTAATTTGGAACAGAATCGTAAATTGTATCGGAATTGGTAATTTGGAACAGAATCGTAAATTGTAGTGGAATTGGTAATTTGGAACAGAATGGGAAATTCTATTGGCATTGGTAATTTGGAACAGAATCGTAAATTGTATCGGAATTGGTAATTTGGAACAGAATCGTATATTGTAGTGGAATTGGTAATTTGGAACAGAATCGTAAATTGTAGTGGAATTGGTAATTTGGAACAGAATCGTAAATTGTAGTGGAATTGGTAATTTGGAACAGAATCGTAAATTGTATCGGAATTGGTAATTTGGAACAGAATCGTAAATTGTGTTGGAATCGGTACCTTGAAACAGAATGGGAAATTCTATTGGCATTGTTAATTTGGAACAGAATGGGAAATTTAAGTGGAATTGGTAATTTGGAACAGAATCGTAAATTGTATCGGAATTGGTAATTTGGAACAGAATCGTAAATTGTAGTGGAATTGGTAATTTGGAACAGAATCGTAAATTGTTTCGGAATTGGTAATTAGGAACAGAATCGTAAATTGTAGTGGAATTGGTAATTTGGAACAGAATCGTAAATTGTATCGGAATTGGTAACTTGGAACAGAATCGTAAATTGTATCGGAATTTTTAATTTGGAACAGAATCGTAAATTGTATCGGAATTGGTAATTTGGAACCGAATCGTAAATTGTAGTGGAATTGGTAATTTGGAACAGAATCGTAAATTGTATCGGAATTGGGAAATTAAAACAGAATCGTAAATTGTAGTGGAATTGGTAATTTGGAACAGAATCGTAAATTGTAGTGGAATTGGTAATTTGGAACAGAATCGTGAATTGTATCGGCATTGGTAATTTGGGAACGAATCGTTAATTGTAGTGGAATTGGTAATTTGGAACAGAATCGTAAATTATGTTGGAATCGGTAACTTGAAACAAAATGGGAAATTCTATTGGCATTGTTAATTTGGAACAGAATCGGAAATTTTAGTGGTATTAGTAATTTGGAACAGAATCGTAAATTGTAGTGGAATTGGTAATTTGGACCAGAATGGGAAATTCTATTGGCATTGGTAATTTGGAACAGTATCGTAAATTGTAGTGGAATTGGTAATTTGGAACAGAATGGGAAATTCTATTGGCATTGGTAATTTGGAACAGAATCGTAAATTGTAGTGGAATTGGTAACTTGGAACAGAATCGTTAATTCTATTGGAATTGGTAATTTGGAACAGAATCGTAAATTGTAGTGGAATTGGTAATTTGGAACAGAATCGTAAATTGTAGTGGAATTGGTAATTTGGAACAGAATCGTAAATTGTGTTGGAATCGGTAACTTGAAACAAAATGGGAAATTCTATTGGCATTGTTAATTTGGAACAGAATCGGAAATTTTAGTGGAATTGGTAATTTGGAACAGAATCGTAAATTGTAGTGGAATTGGTAATTTGAACCAGAATGGGAAATTCTATTGGCATTGGTAATTTGGAACAGAATCGGAAATTGTAGTGGAATTGGTAATTTGGAACAGAATCGTAAATTGTATCGGAATTGGTAATTTGGAACAGAATCGTAAATTGTGTTGGAATCGGTACCTTGAAACAGAATGGGAAATTCTATTGGCATTGTTAATTTGGAACAGAATGGGAAATTTTAGTGGAATTGGTAATTTGGAACAGAATCGTAAATTGTAGTGGAATTGGTAATTTGGAACAGAATGGGAAATTCTATTGGCATTGGTAATTTGGAACGGAATCGTAAATTGTATCGGAATTAGTAATTTAGAACAGAATCGTAAATTGTAGTGGAATTGGTAATTTGGAACAGAATCGTAAATTGTAGTGGAATTGGTAATTTGGAACAGAATCGTAAATTGTAGTGGAATTGGTAATTTGGAACGGAATCTTTAATTGTGTTGGAATCGGTAACTTGAAACAGAATGGGAAATTCTATTGGCATTGTTAATTTGGAACAGAATGGGAAATTTCAGTGGAATTGGTAATTTGGAACAGAATCGTAAATTGTATCGGAATTGGTAATTTGGAACAGAATCGTAAATTGTAGTGGAATTGGTAATTTGGAAGAGAATCGTAAATTGTTTCGGAATTGGTAATTAGGAACAGAATCGTAAATTGTAGTGGAATTGGTAATTTGGAACAGAATCGTAAATTGTATCGGAATTGGTAATTTGGAACAGAATCGTAAATTGTAGTGGAATTGGTAATTTGGAACAGAATCGTAAATTGTATCGGAATTGGTAATTTGGAACAGAATCGTAAATTGTAGTGGAATTGGTAATTTGGAACAGTATCGTAAATTGTAGTGGAATTGGTAATTTGGAACAGAATGGGAAATTCTATTGGCATTGGTAATTTGGAACAGAATCGTAAATTGTAGTGGAATTGGTAACTTGGAACAGAATGGGAAATTCTATCGGAATTGGTAATTTGGGACAGAATCGGAAATTTTAGTGGAATTGGTAATTTGGAACAGAATCGTAAATTGTAGTGGAATTGGTAATTTGGAACAGAATCGTTAATTGTGTTGGAATCGGTAACTTGAAACAGAATGGGAAATTCTATTGGCATTGTTAATTTGGAACAGAATCGGAAATTTTAGTGGAATTGGTAATTTGGAACAGAATCGTAAATTGTAGTGGAATTGGTAATTTGGAACAAAATGGGAAATTCTATTGGCATTGGTAATTTGGAACGGAATCGTAAATTGTATCGGAATTGGTAATTTTGAACAGAATCGTAAATTGTAGTGGAATTGGTAATTTGGAACAGAATCGTAAATTGTATCGGAATTGGAAATTTGGAAGAGAATCGTAAATTGTAGTGGAATTGGTAACTTGGAACAGAATCGTGAATTCTATTGGAATTGGTAATATGGAACAGAATCGTAAATTGTAGTGGAATTGGTAATTTGGAACAGAATCGTAAATTGTAGTGGAATTGGTAATTTGGAACAGAATCGTAAATTGTGTTGGAATCGGTAACTTGAAACAAAATGGGAAATTCTATTGGCATTGTTAATTTGGAACAGAATCGGAAATTTTAGTGGAATTGGTAATTTGGAACAGAATCGTAAATTGTAGTGGAATTGGTAATTTGAACCAGAATGGGAAATTCTATTGGCATTGGTAATTTGGAAAAGAATCGTAAATTGTAGTGGACTTGGTAATTTGGAACAGAATGGGACATTCTATTGGCATTGGTAATTTGGAACAGAATCGTAAATTGTAGTGGAATTGGTAACTTGGAACAGAATGGGAAATTCTATCGGAATTGGTAATTTGGGACAGAATCGGAAATTTTAGTGGAATTGGTAATTGTGAACAGAATCGTAAATTGTAGTGGAATTGGTAATTTGGAACAGAATCTTTAATTGTGTTGGAATCGGTAACTTGAAACAGAATGGGAAATTCTATTGGCATTGTTAATTTGGAACAGAATGGGAAATTTCAGTGGAATTGGTAATTTGGAACAGAATCGTAAATTGTATCGGAATTGGTAATTTGGAACAGAATCGTAAATTGTAGTGGAATTGGTAATTTGGAACAGAATCGTAAATTGTTTCGGAATTGGTAATTAGGAACAGAATCGTAAATTGTAGTGGAATTGGTAATTTGGAACAGAATCGTAAATTGTATCGGAATTGGTAATTTGGAACAGAATCGTAAATTGTAGTGGAATTGGTAATTTGGAACAGAATCGTAAATTGTATCGGAATTGGTAATTTGGAACAGAATCGTAAATTGTAGTGGAATTGGTAATTTGGAACAGTATCGTAAATTGTAGTGGAATTGGTAATTTGGAACAGAATGGGAAATTCTATTGGCATTGGTAATTTGGAACAGAATCGTAAATTGTAGTGGAATTGGTAACTTGGAACAGAATGGGAAATTCTATCGGAATTGGTAATTTGGGACAGAATCGGAAATTTTAGTGGAATTGGTAATTTGGAACAGAATCGTAAATTGTAGTGGAATTGGTAATTTGGAACAGAATCGTTAATTGTGTTGGAATCGGTAACTTGAAACAGAATGGGAAATTCTATTGGCATTGTTAATTTGGAACAGAATCGGAAATTTTAGTGGAATTGGTAATTTGGAACAGAATCGTAAATTGTAGTGGAATTGGTAATTTGGAACAAAATGGGAAATTCTATTGGCATTGGTAATTTGGAACGGAATCGTAAATTGTATCGGAATTGGTAATTTTGAACAGAATCGTAAATTGTAGTGGAATTGGTAATTTGGAACAGAATCGTAAATTGTATCGGAATTGGAAATTTGGAAGAGAATCGTAAATTGTAGTGGAATTGGTAACTTGGAACAGAATCGTGAATTCTATTGGAATTGGTAATATGGAACAGAATCGTAAATTGTAGTGGAATTGGTAATTTGGAACAGAATCGTAAATTGTAGTGGAATTGGTAATTTGGAACAGAATCGTAAATTGTGTTGGAATCGGTAACTTGAAACAAAATGGGAAATTCTATTGGCATTGTTAATTTGGAACAGAATCGGAAATTTTAGTGGAATTGGTAATTTGGAACAGAATCGTAAATTGTAGTGGAATTGGTAATTTGAATCAGAATGGGAAATTCTATTGGCATTGGTAATTTGGAACAGAATCGTAAATTGTAGTGGACTTGGTAATTTGGAACAGAATGGGACATTCTATTGGCATTGGTAATTTGGAACAGAATCGTAAATTGTAGTGGAATTGGTAACTTGGAACAGAATGGGAAATTCTATCGGAATTGGTAATTTGGGACAGAATCGGAAATTTTAGTGGAATTGGTAATTGTGAACAGAATCGTAAATTGTAGTGGAATTGGTAATTTGGAACAGAATCGTTAATTGTGTTGGAATCGGTAACTTGAAACAGAATAGGAAATTCTATTGGCATTGTTAATTTGGAACAGAATCGGAAATTATAGTGGAATTGGTAATTTGGAACAGAATCGTAAATTGTGGTGGAATTGGTAATTTGGAACAGAATGGAAAATTCTATTAGCATTGGTAATTTGGGACGGAATCGTAAATTGTATCGGAATTGGTAATTTGGAACAGAATCGTAAATTGTATCGGAATTGGTAATTTGGAACAGAATCGTAAATTGTATCGGAATTGGTAATTTGGAACAGAATCGTAAATTGTATCGGAATTGGTAATTTGGAACAGAATCGTAAATTGTAGTGGAATTGGTAATTTGGAACAGAATAGGAAATTCTATTGGCATTGGTAATTTGGAACAGAATCGTAAATTGTATCGGAATTGGTAATTTGGAACAGAATCGTAAATTGTAGTGGAATTGGTAATTTGGAACAGAATCGTAAATTGTAGTGGAATTGGTAATTTGGAACAGAATCGTAAATTGTAGTGGAATTGGTAATTTGGAACAGAATCGTAAATTGTATCGGAATTGGTAATTTGGAACAGAATCGTAAATTGTGTTGGAATCGGTACCTTGAAACAGAATGGGAAATTCTATTGGCATTGTTAATTTGGAACAGAATGGGAAATTTCAGTGGAATTGGTAATTTGGAACAGAATCGTAAATTGTATCGGAATTGGTAATTTTGAACAGAATCGTAAATTGTAGTGGAATTGGTAATTTGGAACAGAATCGTAAATTGTTTCGGAATTGGTAATTAGGAACAGAATCGTAAATTGTAGTGGAATTGGTAATTTGGAACAGAATCGTAAATTGTATCGGAATTGGTAACTTGGAACAGAATCGTAAATTGTATCGGAATTGGTAATTTGGAACAGAATCGTAAATTGTATCGGAATTGGTAATTTGGAACAGAATCGTAAATTGTAGTGGAATTGGTAATTTGGAACAGAATCGTAAATTGTATCGGAATTGGGAAATTAAAACAGAATCGTAAATTGTAGTGGAATTGGTAATTTGGAACAGAATCGTGAATTGTATCGGAATTGGTAATTTGGGACAGAATCGTTAATTGTAGTGGACTTGGTAATTTGGAACAGAATCGTAAATTATGTTGGAATCGGTAACTTGAAACAAAATGGGAAATTCTATTGGCATTGTTAATTTGGAACAGAATCGGAAATTTTAGTGGTATTAGTAATTTGGAACAGAATCGTAAATAGTAGTGGAATTGGTAATTTGGACCAGAATGGGAAATTCTATTGGCATTGGTAATTTGGAACAGTATCGTAAATTGTATCGGAATTGGTAATTTGGAACAGAATGGGAAATTCTATTGGCATTGGTAATTTGGAACAGAATCGTAAATTGTAGTGGAATTGGTAACTTGGAACAGAATGGGAAATTCTATCGGAATTGGTAATTTGGGACAGAATCGGAAATTTTAGTGGAATTGGTAATTTGGAACAGAATCGTAAATTGTAGTGGAATTGGTAATTTGGAACAGAATCGTAAATTGTATCGGAATTGGTAATTTGGAACAGAATCGTAAATTGTATCGGAATTGGTAATTTGGAACAGAATCGTAAATTGTATCGGAATTGGTAATTTGGAACAGAATCGTAAATTGTAGTGGAATTGGTAATTTGGAACGGAATGGGAAATTCTATTGGCATTGGTAATTTGGAACAGAATCGTAAATTGTATCGGAATTGGTAATTTGGAACAGAATCGTAAATTGTAGTGGAATTGGTAATTTGGAACAGAATCGTAAATTGTATCGGAATTGGTAATTTGGAACAGAATCGTAAATTGTAGTGGAATTGGTAATTTGGAACAGAATCGTAAATTGTATCGGAATTAGTAATTTGGAACAGAATCGTAAATTGTGTTGGAATCGGTACCTTGAAACAGAATGGGAAATTCTATTGGCATTGTTAATTTGGAACAGAATGGGGAATTTTAGTGGAATTGGTAATTTGGAACAGAATCGTAAATTGTAGTGGAATTGGTCATTTGGAACAGAATGGGAAATTCTATTGGCATTGGTAATTTGGAACGGAATCGTAAATTGTATCGGAATTAGTAATTTAGAACAGAATCGTAAATTGTAGTGCAATTGGTAATTTGGAACAGAATCGTAAATTGTAGTGGAATTGGTAATTTGGAACAGAATCTTTAATTGTGTTGGAATCGGTAACTTGAAACAGAATGGGAAATTCTATTGGCATTGTTAATTTGGAACAGAATGGGAAATTTCAGTGGAATTGGTAATTTGGAACAGAATCGTAAATTGTATCGGAATTGATAATTTGGAACAGAATCGTAAATTGTGGTGGAATTGGTAATTTGGAACAGAATCGTAAATTGTTTCGGAATTGGTAATTAGGAACAGAATCGTAAATTGTAGTGGAATTGGTAATTTGGAACAGAATCGTAAATTGTATCGGAATTGGTAACTTGGAACAGAATCGTAAATTGTAGTGGAATTGGTAATTTGGAACAGAATCGTAAATTGTATCGGAATTGGTAATTTGGAACAGAATCGTAAATTGTAGTGGAATTGGTAATTTGGAACAGAATCGTAAATTGTATCGGAATTGGGAAATTAAAACAGAATCGTAAATTGTAGTGGAATTGGTAATTTGGAACAGAATCGTAAATTGTAGTGGAATTGGTAATTTGGAACAGAATCGTGAATTGTATCGGAATTGGTAATTTGGGACAGAATCGTAAATTGTAGTGGAATTGGTAATTTGGAACAGAATCGTAAATTATGTTGGAATCGGTAACTTGAAACAAAATGGGAAATTCTATTGGCATTGTTAATTTGGAACAGAATCGGAAATTTTAGTGGTATTAGTAATTTGGAACAGAATCGTAAATTGTAGTGGAATTGGTAATTTGGACCAGAATGGGAAATTCTATTGGCATTGGTAATTTGGAACAGTATCGTAAATTGTAGTGGAATTGGTAATTTGGAACAGAATGGGAAATTCTATTGGCATTGGTAATTTGGAACGGAATCGTAAATTGTAGTGGAATTGGTCACTTGGAACAGAATGGGAAATTCTATCGGAATTGGTAATTTGGGACAGAATCGGAAATTTTAGTGGAATTGGTAATTTGGAACAGAATCGTAAATTGTAGTGGAATTGGTCATTTGGAACAAAATGGGAAATTCAATTGGCATTGGTAATTTGGAACGGAATCGTAAATTGTATCGGAATTGGTAATTTGGAACAGAATCGTAAATTGTAGTGGAATTGGTAATTTGGAACAGAATCGTAAATTGTATCGGAATTGGAAATTGAGAACAGAATCGTAAATTGTAGTGGAATTGGTAATTTGGAACAGAATCGTAAATTGTATCGGAATTGGTAATTTGGAACAGAATCGTAAATTATAGTGGAATTGGTAATTTGGAACAGAATCGTAAATTGTGTTGGAATCGGTAACTTGACACAGAATGGGAAATTCTATTGGCATTGTTAGTTTGGAACAGAATGGGAAATTTTAGTGGAATTGGTAATTTGGAACAGAATCGTAAATTGTAGTGGTATTGGTAATTTGGAACAGAATGGGAAATTCTATTGGCATTGGTAATTTGGAACGGAATCGTAAATTGTATCGGAATTGGTAATTTGAAACAGAATCGTAAATTGTAGTGGAATTGGTAATTTGGAACAGAATCGTAAATTGTATCGGAATTGGTAATTTGGAACAGAATCGTAAATTGTAGTGGAATTGGTAATTTGGAACAGAATCTTTAATTGTGTTGGAATCGGTAACTTGAAACAGAATGGGAAATTCTATTGGCATTGCTAATTTGGAACAGAATGGGAAGTTTTAGTGGAATTGGTAATTTGGAACAGAATCGTAAATTGTATCGGAATTGGTAATTTGGAACAGAATCGTAAATTGTAGTGGAATTGGTAATTTGGAAGAGAATCGTAAATTGTTTCGGAATTGGTAATTTGGAACAGAATCGTAAATTGTAGTGGAATTGGTAATTTGGAACA
This sequence comes from Euprymna scolopes, assembly GCF_053919585.1. NCBI lineage: Eukaryota > Metazoa > Mollusca > Cephalopoda > Sepiida > Sepiolidae > Euprymna > Euprymna scolopes. The sequence goes on along the minus strand of NC_136504.1, from coordinate 102,335,600 downwards.
GAATCGTAAATTGTATCGGAATTGGTAATTTGGAACAGAATCGTAAATTGTAGTGGAATTGGTAATTTGGAACAGAATCTTTAATTGTGTTGGAATCGGTAACTTGAAACAGAATGGGAAATTCTATTGGCATTGCTAATTTGGAACAGAATGGGAAGTTTTAGTGGAATTGGTAATTTGGAACAGAATCGTAAATTGTAGTGGAATTGGTAATTTGGAACAGAATCGTAAATTGTATCGGAATTGGGAAATTAAAACAGAATCGTAAATTGTAGTGGAATTGGTAATGTGGAACAGAATCGTAAATTGTAGTGGAATTGGTAACTTGGAACAGAATCGTAAATTGTATCGGAATTGGTAATTTGGAACAGAATCGTAAATTGTATCGGAATTGGTAATTTAGAACAGAATCGTAAATTGTAGTGGAATTGGTAATTTGGAACAGAATCGTAAATTGTATCGGAATTAGTAATTTGGAACAGAATCGTAAATTGTAGTGGAATTGGTAATTTGGAACAGAATCGTAAATTGTATCGGAATTGGTAATTTGGAACAGATTCGTGAATTGTAGGGGAATTGGAAATTTGGAACAGAATCGTAAATTGTATCGGAATTGGTAATTTGGAACAGAATCGTAAATTGTAGTGGAATTGGTAATTTGGAACAGAATCGTAAATTGTAGTGGAATTGGTAATTTGGAACAGAATCGTAAATTGTATCGGAATTGGTAATTTGGAACAGAATGGGAAATTCTATTGGCATTGGTAATTTGGAGCAGAATCGTAAATTGTATCAGAATTGGTAATTTGGAACAGAATCGTAAATTGTAGTTGAATTGGTAATTTGGAACAGAATCGTAAATTGTAGTGGAATTGGTAATTTGGAACAGAATCGTAAATTGTAGTGGAATTGGTAATTTGGAACAGAATCGTAAATTGTAGTGGAATTGGTAATTTGGAACAGAATCGTAAATTGTAGTGGAATTGGTAATTTGGAACAGAATCATAAATTGTATCAGAATTGGTAATTTGGAACAGAATCGTAAATTGTAGTGGAATTGGTAATTTGAAACAGAATCGTAAATTGTATCGGAATTGGTAATTTGGAACAGAATCGTAAATTGTAGTGGAATTGGTAATTTGGAACAGAATCGTAAATTGTATCGGAATTAGTAATTTGGAACAGAATCGTAAATTGTAGTGGAATTGGTAATTTGGAACAGAATCGTAAATTGTAGTGGAATTGGTAATTTGGAACAGAATCGTAAATTGTAGTGGAATTGGTAATTTGGAACAGAATCGTGAATTGTAGTGGAATTGGTAACTTGGAGAAGAATCGGTAATTGTATCGGAATTGGGAAATTAGAAAAGAATCGGTAATTGTATTGAAATTTCGAAAGTAGAAAAGAATCAGTAATTGTATTGGAATTGGGAAATTAAAACAGAATCGGTAATTGTATCGGAATTAGGAATTTGGAACAATATCAGTAATTGTATTGAAATTGTGAATTTACAACAGAATCGGTAATGTTTTTGAATCGTCCCATCGCTACTCAGTATTCGGAAATTATTGCATGAGAACTGAAGTCTTCAGGATGTCCATTCCTTACAAGTACTTCCTTAATAAAAATCCTAAAATATAAAGAATTTAGAATCCGACCAGCATCTGTTCTAATAAGAAAAAATTTATCATTCCTTGTTAGAAGTAATTGTAAACATAAAAAAGAAGTAAAAAAAAAAATAACAAGAAAAACAATTTGGTTATTTTTAAGATTTTGTCTTGTACGAAAACAAACAGCAACATGTTAATTATTTCTATGTTTTGTTTTTTTTTAATATTTTTTTGAAGATGTTTCGTTTTGATTAGATTGTTCTTCAAAATTATCGCCCCTCCTCCCCCCGTCGGGTCAATTTTGTAGCGGACATTCCAATTTTCTCGTCTTTTCACGAATTTTTATTCTGAACGATTGTTCAAATGGATTTCCATTTTCACACTTTTTTACGCCTTATTTATTTATATTTTTTCTTTATTTATATTTTTTCTTTATTTATATTTTTACTTGATGTTTTCATCTTTTTTTTAATAAGCAATATTTATTTGTTCATATTTTTACTTTATGCTTCCGTTTTAAATAAACTCGCCCACATCGACGTCTTGCGTTCAATTCTTTGCATTGTTTCGCTGTTTCAATTCTTTTCATTGTTTCGACATTAGACGTGGTCAGTAAAATTTTATAAATGGGTAACTATTTGGAAAGACCAAGTGCTGTATGCGCTCCCCACTTAAATCGGCATGGTTTCCAGCCACATTTCATTTGTCCTTGCCACTTCAATAAAAAAAAAATGATAACTTAGGAGAATTGTGGTTGGTGATTGTGAAACCCTTGCTTCCCAATTACATGCATATGCATTATTACAGAGACTATCCATTGTCTCTCAGGATTAAACAGAACCTTCTTCTCACTATCATTGCGTAAGTGAAACTAGTCTCTCCCTACTTTATAGTTACTTTTATAGAAAGTGCCTAAGCGTTAATGTCTGGTTCCTTCTCGAAATACATTCACAGCAAGAACTCGTCTTTCTATCACAATGAAAAAAAGTTTCTCCTTCTTGCTCCATATGCCTAGAATCCAAAGGAATTGTAACAGTCATAAATAATAACTTTTATTTTTTATTGAACTGCCCCTGCTAGGTGATTTGGTTACACACTGACAATTCAGCTTGCAGGGCGCATTGATTTCATCTGTCCCATCAAAGAATATCTCAGTCACTCCACCCTCTCTCTCTCTCTCTCTCTCTCTGTATATATATATATATATATATATATATATATATATATATATATATATATATTAGGACCTATATTTGGTAAAAGACAGGGAAAAGTGCTCAACAATACGTTAGTAGAGCTAAATGTTTTTATTATTTCAACCAAAATTTAATTTACCAATTTACACTTCTAACCAGTACTATGATATTGTCCTTTTGACCACTGTACACTCTTTAACCCTTATCCTCGAGTGGCCTATGGGCCTTAATAAGTGGTGATTCCTTTGTAAAACCAAAACTCGGGGATTTTTACTTAAACATTACAAGTTGTTTCAATAGACAGGACAATAAATTATCCCGTCGATCTCATCAGACGATCTAAGCAAAACTAAATTAGAAGGAAAAAAGATTCTTTTAAATTACGCATGGGTATAAAAGAAAACAAGAGTTGAAGTGCTGGATACAGAGAGGAGAGGGGGAGTGGGAGAGACTATATGCTATTACCCCCCCCTTTTAATAAACAACCTCCTCTCTTCATTTTAATTCATTTTAATTTCTTTCCTTCTATTCTTAATATTTCGTTTCAGTTCTAATTATGAATATAATCTATATCCCCCCATCCCCTTTCTCTTTCTTTTCTTTCACTCCCTCTCTTTCTCTCTCACTCACCCTCCCCTCTCTCTCTCTCTCTCTTTCTCTCTCTCCAATACTTCAACTCTTGGTTTTTTTATACCCATACGTAATTTAAAAGAATCTTCTTCCTTCTAATTTATTTTGGCTTAGATTGTCTGACGAGATCGACAGGGTAATTTTATATATATATATATGGGGGGGGAGAAATATGCTTTTTTAATTGTGTTTTACAATTTATTTATACCATAAATGTTATTTATAAAGCTTAATGTATATTAAATTTAACTACAGAGCATATACAAGTATATTCCAAGTTCTAAGATATTATTCATGTTACCATTTATTTTTTTTAAGCATGTCGAAACGTTCACTCTTAATGTTTTGACATATTGACAAATAAATAGTGAGATGAATAACATCTTTGTATTTGGAATATAGCTAATTGTCATCCATTTATATATATATATATATATATATATATATATATATATATATATATATATATCCAGAGATAGAGAAGGAGAAAGAAAGAAAAGAGAATAAATAAAATATCTTTTCGATTCGTTTTTCTTCGAAAAATTATAATTATTCAAAATTTGGCAAAACTTTATTCATGGCTGAAGGAACGAGAGCATGCTAACCTCGTAGATTAAATAATGGGTTCCATTTTAAATTTTGTGCTGATTCCCAAGTTCGACAGAAAGATTCCCGAGTATAACAAGATACATCAGAAGAAGAAACATTCTGCAAATAATGCTTGAGGTGAGAACAGTAGTCCGAAAAATCCAAATTAAAAAAAAAAGTTACTCTGGCTCATAAATTTGTTTTGGGTAATAGAAAATTAGAAACTTCATGTTGATATAAATAAAAAATTTTGTGAAAAAAGTTGGTTGCTTATTGACGAAGAATTTGGACCATATTTTAATTAATCAGCATGTTTTATTGACACGAAATATTTTTGGTTCCACCGTTCAATCGGATGTATTGAGATGTCAAAACTGACTATGGCCAATGCAAAAATACAGCACCTAGCTAACCTCGTAATGATAATATTACAGAACTCGATCAGAAAAAATTGATCAGAAATGAATTGATTAAGCAACTAATGAGTCTTTTATTGTATTAATGTTGGGTTTTTTTTCCTCTTTCTAAAATTAATGAGAGATATACTCATTAAAAATCCCGACTTTTAGAAAAGTGAAAAATTCATGGCGAAATTCAAGAAATTGTATTGGAATAAAAGAAATGTGCAGAAAACTTCTTTTTTTTTAATGAATAAACTATTGCCATTCATGGTGATGATTTCTATGGCTGATGAAAATCTGACAGCACTAATAAACTCAAACTCATTCCAGAAATGGCATTAATAAACCCAACCCCATCCCTAACCCTAACACAGAACGTTAATAAATCGTGTTTATAAATAACTAGCATTGGTACCCGGCGTTGCCAAGGTGGTATGGTAAGACTATTGAGCAATGAACCCGTTAAAAATAAATAAATAAATACCCGTGCGAGCGCAAAATAAGCAAATAGCCGCAATAGCCAGGCTCGAACCTGTAACACAAAAGAAGAAAAGAAAAGAAAAAAAAAAGAATTCCTGACGGGAAGAATAGGTAAAATCAAGGGGACATTTCATTTGGATTAATTTGTTCATGTTTTTTTTGTTTTTTTTTTTTTGTTTTTTTTTTTGTGAATTTGAGCTTTTTTTTTTTTCTTTTTTCTTCCTTGTTTTATTTTACCGCAGAGCAGGTTCTAAATTCTTGTGAAGAAATTCTTGGTACTTGTATAGTTTAATCAATATATTAAAAAATTAAAATGTTGAAAAAAAAACTTATATTGTACGTACTCGTTATGGAATAAAGTTTTCATACAAAAATCATCACTCAATTTGATCAAGTATTTTTTTTTTTTTTTTTTTACAGAGGAAAATCAAATTTCAATGAGATCGATCGGGTAGTGTCCATCTTGATTTTTCGCCGATGAGAAGGGGGCTGCAGGGGGAGATAACTCTGATCACCGCTTTAAGTTTGTCAAAATTTGACGAGATTATTTTGAAACATGGGCAGAAAAAATACATAGATAAATATTTTAGCTTTTTTTCACTTATTTTAAAGAGTATATCTGTCCTTTTTTAATCCTTATTTTTTCATTTTGTCTGCTGTTAATCAATTTTTCGTTTAAAGGCACCCCCCTCCTCGTATCTGTAAATAAGCAAATAGCGACGATACAATCAATCCCATTAAAAATTGATTTTCCTCTGTAAAAAAAATTGCTTGATCAAATTAAGTGAAATTATTTCGAAGAACTTCATTCCATAACGGGTACGTACAATATAACTTTTTTTTCAATATTTTCATTTTTAATGTCTTGATTAAACTGTACAAGTACCAAATTTTTCATCATGTAAAGGAATGTAACATAGCAAGACGTTGTTCTTTTGGCCTTTTGGCTACGAGCAAAGTGTAGTAACTGTTCTGATACTAAACTTCACCTTTTCTGACCTCGATCAGTGGAGGAGAACTCGTTCTAGATTGAGACAATTTTAATTTTTGTTCCCATCCACAATGCACCGTTTTGGGGAGCTAGATTTTCTCCACATCAAAAACTGACCTTGTTTCTAACTCTGCCGTCGTGGGGAGGCAAGTAAATACGAACATAGCGAGACGTGCATATGCAAATGCATGCGAAATGACGTCACCAAGAAAGAAAAAAAAACTACAAAATGGAGATCACTTTAGAGACGGAAAAAACGTTTGAGATCACGACGTTGATATCAGGACTGTAACAATGAGGAAAGAAATGTTATACAAAAAAACGAATTGTAGTTCTTTTCTATCTTTTTCTGCTTTGAGACTGAAAACTACAACGTGTTGGTTCCCAGATTACATTGCAGTAGGACAACAATTTAAAAAAAAAAAAGAAAAAACAAGTGAAGCATGCATGGTCCCCCGTGAGTGCAGAGTGAACGAGGCATAAACAATTGACTTAGTTCAGCATTCCCCCCACCCCATTTAGTCCTCAAAATCCCCAGGGTACGTCAAATCCTGGTGAAAATGAACAAACAGTGCAGTTTTAGGCCTTAACATATGTAAATTTGAGTTATCACGAAGTATAGACAAACAAAATTATATAGAAATCAGTCAGTTACAACTATTCAGAAAGCTTTATAAAAATCCAAGGCATCTATTTTTTTTAATAAGCATAAGTGTTAATTGAAGCCTTTTTAGCCCAAAAGGCACCCCTAGGGGGACAACCGGAGTTTTCCCGGAAAATCCGTCCTGTTACTTTTTTACTCATATCATGTTTAATGTTTGTGTAAAATTTCAAATTCCAGGGCGTAGTTATTGAGAAAAGTGCAGATAGACAAACGGATGAACAGACAAGGGTGAATTTACAGGTCCGCCCTCCTTTTGTCGGGGGACCAATTATTGAATTTGATAAAAATGTTCCTGGAGTGATTAATAAAATTTATAGTTTTCTATTTACTGCGTATTTCTGTTTTTTTTTTTTTTTTTTTTTTTTTTTTTACACTTATTCACCCCAAATAAGGCATCTTGTCAATTTAAGGGGCTACTTTTTGTAACCTAATCTACAAGGTCACTATGTAGGGGGTTGAGCAGCAAGATGTCTGTTCACATTACACTTGAACTTTTGCATGTCAGTACAATCAGGAAAACCGAACACCAGAAGGGACTTCCAAAGTCTAACAGTCCAAGGAAAGAAACTATTAGAGTAAATGGCTTTCCTGCATCTGAGGGTCTCTACAGTGAAGGGGTAAGATTTTGCTGATTTAGGGATTAGTGGTAGGGTATTTACGTTCGAGAGGGTACAAGTGCTTCGAGTTCGTCGGAGCACATTGCATTAAAATATATTAAAAATAGGAACATGTATTTTACGTATCAATGGTGTCGAAGCTGAATAATTCCGAAAACATTCACAAAATTCCTATATTTTCTAGAACCCTTGTCCCGTAGTTAAAGCAAAATAGATTGAGTTGTTTTAGACTATTCAAATAATTTCTAATACTATCGATAACGTTTACCCATTAATTCATTTATTTTGTTTATTAATAAGTGGGGCCTGTGGAAATTCCACAGCGGCATCTTTCATACGTTTTGACAAGCTTCTAGGTCTGCCCATTACTCCTGATCTGAGATTGAACACGTACATCAAATCTGTTGCCAGGGCTGCTGGAAAAATGGTGGAATCCTTCTTCCGCTCCAGTATATATCTCACTGCTGATGTTTGGTCTTTTCCAATGTTTCTTACTTTTGTTTATTATTTATTAATTAATTTTACTATTATTGTGGGGAAAAGAAGTAAAGAGAGCAAGACAGAGAGTCGAATTTACGATGTTCTTTCGTAGAAAATATATCAACAAAATAAATACAGTTAACTCTCAATTTACAAAAAAAGATTTATTACTTATTAGGAAATATTTCAATGAAAATAATAGTTCATTTATGAGTGAACAAAAGGAGGGAATTAGTTGAGATTAAGGAAGTTTTAAAATAATTATTTACATAAAATTAATTAAAAATGAGCATGCAATAATAAAAGGGGGAATACAAAAGTTAGTTACTGTGTCTGTGTGTTCGCCCACATTGTTTTATCAGCCGACTCGCCTGCTACGTTCATAGTGTTGTCGCGTTAGTTTTGAGCTGCAGACAGTAGTGATATATATATCTTTCAACACTATCTCTGAATTTTTGTTAACTGCCCTTTTTTTGGAAAATACAGAGGTTTTTAAAGATTTTCACCGGCTCCCAGACACATAATTTCCGACAGCCCGGAAAACTCTCTGATTGGTCAAAAAAAATCAAAACATTGAACCTCCAGAGCAATTCAGTAAAAAGAAAAAGGGCGCCTCTAGCCGCTTGCGCAGAAAACGTCTCGGGGCACTTGAATTTTCGGCAGCGAAAGAGTGAACATCGTAGCTCACCATATAACTTTCCGCCCAGTAAACGGAGTTTAAAGGTTCATCGTTCATGATAAATAGCTTTGGGTTTTTTTGTGAAGGAAAGTTTGGTAGTATATTTACATGTAAATGTAGGTTGGGAAAAAAAATTTTTTTTTTTTTTTTGTTTAGAAAATTTTTACATCATTTTTATTTTTAATAGTAAAAATATGTGTTGTCCTTTTTCCACCTGATGGTTCTCCCGGACTTTGATTTAGTTTGTTTCTTTTCAACCTCTGTATCAGAGGAAGATACAAAAGTGTCAGATACTGGAAGGGGTGGAACAAAATCTTTTGACGTTGTTGAAGAATATGCAGGCTTCAATCTATCTATGGAAACGTTACTGTGTACATCATCAGACATTTTAATAGTAAAATATTTGCCATGACGATGTACTACTTGGAATGGACCTGTATATGGAGCTTCCATAGATTTTCGAATCCTGTCTGTTCTCAACCAGACGCTGTCACAAATTTGAAGATCCTTAGGAATGTACACAGTAGGTAAAGAATGGAGGTGTCCACTGGATAATCCGTCTGTGTCAAATTTCCGCATCTCCTCAGCTAGAGCTTTTATGTGAGCATCTGTTATATCAATGTTTGCATCCTCGTACGCATCGATTAACAATCTAGGTATCTGTGCATTAGCACCCGTAACTGCAGTAAATGGTGAATAATTGGAATCGTTGGGTGTAATCCTGATACCTAGAAGAACTATAGGAAGAGCAGACAACCAAGATTCTCTTCTGGCAATAATTGCTGTCTTTAATGTTCTGTGTGCTCGCTCGATCATTCCGTTTGCTTGGGGATGGTACGAAGTCGTTCTCAGCCTGTGAAACCCTATAATTTTTGACAGTTCTGAGAACAGCTCAGACTCGAATTGGCTACCTCTGTCTGTAACGACATGGAGGGGCACACCAAATCGCGATATCCACAGATCAACAAAAGCAGTTGATACTGACGCTGCAGTTATTTCGGTCAATGGACAAGCCTCTACCCATCTCGTATCTCTATCGATGCATGTTAATAAATAACGATAGGGAGAGAAATACGGGTCTGTTTTGCTCCTGACTGGTGGTAGAGGGCCAACAATGTCAATGTGTACAGTTTGAAATCTGCTGGATGGCAATTCAAATGGATGCACGTCACTTTTTGTGTGTTTGTTTATCTTTGCTTGTTGGCAATGCTGACATTCCTTGCACCATTCCTTTATTGACTTGGCCATTTTGGGCCAAAAATATCTGGAAGTTATCATTTTAGTTGAAGCAGCAATTCCAGGGTGTGACAAGTTGTGTAAACTGTCAAAAACAGATTTCCGGAGCTTTTGTGTGACAAAAGGTCGTGGAAAAGGTAAAGACACGTCACATAGGATTGTATTATGTTCATTAATCTGATACGGCTTCAGTTGATCACATAGTTTTTGTTTCTTCATCAGTGATTTGGTGATTGGCCATCTCCTGTAAGTCACAAATATCAATTGTGATTGCATACGCTGGTCGCGATAAGCAATCAGCTACAATGTTCTGTGAACCTTTTATGTGTGAAATATCAGTCACATATTCACTCAAGAAACAAAGGTGACGCTGTTGTCTATCGGATTTTAAAGATGTTTGGCTTTTAAAGGCGCTGCAGAGCGGTTTATGATCTGTTAATAACAACAAGTTTCTGCCTTCCACCTGATGTTTAAAATACAAGACTGCTAAATAAGCAGCTAGCAATTCTCTGTCAAAGGTAGAATATTTTTGTTGAGTTTGTGATAACTTTTTTGAAAAGAATCCAATAGGAATTGGTTGATTGTCAATCATTTGATGAAGTGCTGCTCCAACAGCGTAACTGGAACTGTCCGTAACAAGCTGATAATTAGTAGCTTTTGAATCGGGATAAGGTAGAGCGGTTACACCTGATAAACTTGTTTTTATCCTTTCAAAGGATTCAACTTCCTTCTTTGTAAAATCTATTTTCTTAGATTTCTGATTCAACCGAATACACTCGGTGAGTGGTAAACTGATTTCACTGAAATTTGGAACTAATTTTCTGTAAAAATTTGCCATGCCAAGGAATCGACGCAGTGATTTTGAATCGTTTGGTTGAGGAAATTCATTTAATTCGCGGATTTTCTTGTCACTTGGCTTAAGACCATCAACAGATATGTGAAATCCCAAAAATTCAAGTTGAAAAACATTGAAAATACATTTAGAAAGGGAAATTTTAAGGTCGTACTCACTGAGTTTCTGTAAAACAGTATCGAGGTGTTTGGAATGCTCTTCTTCACTATTTGAGAAAATAAGAATATCATCGATGTATATAAAAATACAATCGATGTCGCGGAAAATATTGTCCATCATCCTTTGGAAAGTACTAGATGCGTTCCGCAAACCGAAAGGCATGTAATTATACTCATATAAACCGAAGGGTGTTGTGATGGCTGTTTTGCATACATCATCCGGATGGACTGGTACTTGGTGATAAGCAGAAGATAAATCAATTTTTGAAAAACTTTCTTACCGTGCAGTTTTGATGACAAGGAATTTATGTTTGGCACTTGGTATCGATCGGGTTTTGTTATAGTGTTTAGTAACCTGTAGTCACCTACAGGTCTATAAGTCCCATCAGATTTATTCACCATGTGCAAGGCCGAACTCCACTCTGATTTAGAGGGGGATATAATTCCGGCATTCTGGAGTTTCCTGAATTCCTCTTTTGCTATGTTGTATTTCTGGGCTGATAACTGCCTCGTTTTAGAGAAAGATGGAGGGTTACTGCCAGTTTCAATTCTATGAAACACTTTAGGTTTTGTTGCATTGGAATCGCGATGTGGAAAAATTAAGTTGGGATATTTTTGCGAAATTGTGTGAACTGTTGTGTCGGCAACGTTATCCGAGCATAAAGCAATGTTCATAAGTATTGGTGATGGCTGTGCGTTTGAATATCTTTTGGTTGTTTGATCAATCAATTTGTTATTTGTGCAATCAACTATTAATCCAAAATGATTCAGAAAATCATAACCTAGGAGAGGTCTGGTAGTTTCTGCAATGAGAAAGGTCCAAGTGAAATCACGCCTCAAGTTATGAAGTGCCAGGTTTAATACTGCTTGACCGGAACATTCAATGTTCTGACCGTTAGCTGACACAATTGAGATGTTTGTTGGGTATATAACTATACCGCTTATATATTTTCTTGGGATTACAGATATTGCAGCTCCCGTATCCACAACAAAATTCAATTTTATAGCTCTTAACCGTGCGGCTACTTCAAGAAGCGGCGAAGATGTGTAAGCTATCACGCTTCGCCGGGTTAGTTTTCCGATGTTTTACTAAAAGCAGGGGAGGCAGGACGAGAACTGGGTTGCATTTGTACATTCCGTTTGTCTGGCCATTTACACCATGGTTTGCAATATTTTGCACGTTCGGCAAAATATAGATGTGAACGGCAGATTTTGGGTCTCTAATCCTTGTTAAAAGGACGAACTCCATTTGGACAATTATATGATTTTTGTGACGGATTACTTTTTCTTTGAGATCCGTCATCACTCTGGTTACGATGGTTTTGGTTCCATGATATCTGTTGTATTTGCGCGGCTTCCTGTCTATTAAAATATAACAACAGGTCATCGGACATTTTTCCAAGTCTTTCCATATCGAGATCAATTTGTGCTGCTACCACGGGTTTGATCGAATGAGGTAGGGCTTGGATGAACTTATGTCGGACAATGTCTTCTCCAACACCAATTCTACCTGCTAACGACATGAGTTCGTTCAAATAAATCGAAGGACGTCCTGTCATGATTGAAGATGACATTAGTTTGTCCAGCATTTCAGGCTTTGATTTTTCATACTGATTAATCACAGCATCTTTTAACTTATCAAAGTCTTTTGATTCCAGTATGCTGTTTTGTAATTTTCCAACTATATCCGTTGGTAGTGACGCGAGAATATGATAAAATTTTTGTCTTGGTTGCTTAATGTTCATAATACTGAACTGGGCTTCCATTATTGAAAACCAAGCTAGTACATTTGAATCAATAAATGCCGGAGTTTTCATCGCAATTGACTGCACTGGTTTATCTTGTTCTGCTGCCATGTCGACTTCGTTTTCTGCCATTTTAGTTTTCCCTTTTGTTATTCACACTTTTGCTGTATGTTGTCTTTTATAATTTTGTTATGAAGATAGGTTTTTATGTTAAAAACTTTTTTTTTTTTTTTTTTATTCAGAAGGATTTGTTTTATCGTTTTCATACAAAATTTTTTTTATTTTTGTTGAATTTCCATAGTTTTTCGCGACCTTGGTGAAATTGTTTCTTGAGTTTTTTATTTACTTTTGTTGAAATTCACATCAAAAGTTGGTTATTTGAAGTATTAGAAGGCAGTTTTTTTGTTTGTTTGTTGGTCCATGGTGAATTTGTAGTGAAATTATTTCTTGGGTTTTCATTTTGTTTAGTTTCATTGAAATTCACATCAAAAGATTGGTTACTTGAAGCATCAGAAGATAGCCTTTTTTTTTTTTTTTATAGAAATGTTTGCGTGTTCAAAATAATCACGTCGGTGGGTCGCCAGTTTTGGCCTTTTTTAATTTTTCTTACTTTTGTTTATTATTTATTAATTAATTTTACTATTATTGTGGGGAAAAGAAGTAAAGAGAGCAAGACAGAGAGTCGAATTTACGATGTTCTTTCGTAGAAAATATATCAACAAAATAAATACAGTTAACTCTCAATTTACAAAAAAAGATTTATTACTTATTAGGAAATATTTCAATGAAAATAATAGTTAATTTATGAGTGAACAAAAGGAGGGAATTAGTTGAGATTAAGGAAGTTTTAAAATAATTATTTACATAAAATTAATTAAAAATGAGCATGCGATAATAAAAGGGGGAATACAAAAGTTAGTTACTGTGTCTGTGTGTTCGCCCACATTGTTTTATCAGCCGACTCGCCTGCTACGTTCATAGTGTTGTCGCGTTAGTTTTGAGCTGCAGACAGTAGTGATATATATATCTTTCAACACTATCTCTGAATTTTTGTTAACTGCCCTTTTTTTGGAAAATACAGAGGTTTTTAAAGATTTTCACCGGCTCCCAGACACATAATTTCCGACAGCCCGGAAAACTCTCTGATTGGTCAAAAAAAATCAAAACATTGAACCTCCAGAGCAATTCAGTAAAAAGAAAAAGGGCGCCTCTAGCCGCTTGCGCAGAAAACGTCTCGGGGCACTTGAATTTTCGGCAGCGAAAGAGTGAACATCGTAGCTCACCATAGATGCAATTCTCTACCTGTATAAAAACCAAGTACGTCCAAGTATGGAGTACTGTTGCCACATCTGGGCAGGAACTGCTAGAAGCACCTTATTCTGCCTTGAGAGAGTTCAAAACAGACCTCGTAGCCTAGTGGGGGGGCCTTTTCTCTTCTCCTACAACCTCTTCACACCTGTGGAACTCTTCTCCGTTTTCCTGCTTTTTAACTGACTATAATATGGTCGTCTTCAAGTCTAATGTAAACAAATTCTTGATTAGCCGTCTCCTTAAGTAATCCAATTTACCAAATTCCCACTACTAACGATTACTACGACATTTTCCCATTGTCTACTGTACACTCATTAACCCTTATCCTCGAGTGGCCTCCAGGTCTTAATAAAAGGTGACTCCTTTGTAAAAAAAAAAAATATATATATATATATATTGCTACTTGGCATTCTGTAGATGTTCAGCGTGAATGGAGAACCCGCAATATTATTGTAGCCCTTTTGTTAAAACTGTAAAAGTATTTATCTAAGTAATCTGGTTAATGTAGTGTTAGAATTTATTTGGTTATTACGGTTTGTCTCCAATATTCTTATAGGAGACTGTGACATGTTTCGAATGTACGGACATTCGGCGCGAACGGAAACCTCACGATATCATTATACCATCTTTAAACAGAACAGATACTACTCTTGGATCCTAGCCAGAAGACTAAGAAGGTATATTTTAGTTTCACGTATGGCCCAAAACTGACATGATTTATGATTTATCTTTATTTAATTTTCTTTTCTTTTCCATTGCTTCTCGATGATCGGGAGATCCTATTTATTGGAGGAGAGGGTGGAGGATGGTTGCCTGCTGCGAACATTAAATTAGCGCATCTATATACTAATTTAATGTTCGTAATATGTAATCACCTTCTATCTCACTTTTAATAAATAAGATCACCTGATCGAATAATTTATAATGTGGAAATTGTGACACACGTACGTAGATACGTTAAAGGGACTGCGGTATAAATATATAGATGCTTGAATTCATGTTTTGAAACGTCATAAATATATGACGTCACACCAAAACTATAATTGTTTTGTTAAGGTAATTTTTTCAGTTCTACTTACGAGAAAGTCCAAATATATAAGTTGGTAGAACCTCAAACTGAATATTTCAGAGTTTTGCTTTCGATTTTCGTTCACAGTGTTACGTTTTACATTAAAAAAAAAAACTAGGTCTTTATACGTGGAATAGTTATCGTCCTTCTCTTTTACGAGTTTCATTCATCTAATCTTTTTCTTCATCTTTTAATAGTCAGCGATAAGCTCAAATATCTGTTATAGATATAATTAGATATAGACACAGGGGGACACACTTAAAATAACCCGATGTCTCTAATCTTTCTCTTACAGACCAACTGACACCACAAGACAAAGTGCAATTCTTTTTCCAACAATAGAAAAAAGATTTTTCTCGTGTTATGGCGAGAAAGATACAGACTGGTTCAGGAATTTTTTCTGGTCAGATTAATCAAGATTTTGTCTTATTAGTGATGCTCCCGGTGCAATCGAAGAACTGGAGAAAGATTTTCGTCAAGTTGCATAAAAACGACAGTTAAACACGGGAATGGAGGAATAATGGTATGAGGAACTTTTACTGCAGCAGAAGTTGGGAAACTTATTAGATGTGAAAAGTTAATCAATGCAACGCAATACATTCGATTATTAGAAACAGGACTGTTACCAAGTATCCAGAAGCTGGGAATATCTCAGAACATTATTTTTCAACATGAAAATGCCCCTGCACACACTGCTAAACTCACAAAAAATGGTTTTCTGATAATTTAATTGATATGATATTTTGGCCAAGTCAAAGCTCCGATTTAAACCCAATCGAGAATATTTGGTCCATAATATCTCGTGCATTGGATGGAAGAACTTTTTCGAATAATGACAAACTGTTGTAAGCTGTGCAAAGCGAATGGAATAGCATCTCCTCTTCAGTGTTCCACTTTGGTTGAGAGCATGTCTAAAAGGATTGATCTTTGAAAGAAATCAAAAGGGAATGCGATTTCATCCTAAGCATTTCTTAAAGTAAATGTCTTGTTCTGTGTTATTAGCCTCCTTTAAGTTAGCTTTTAGTGCAATAAACTGTATAAACTTTGTTTGGCCCAGTTTTTTTGCTCACGAGTGTATATATATATATATATACACCAGAGTCGTTCCAAAAGTAACGTCTCCAACGTTTTAATTCATACACTTAAACGTTGAAGAGCTACATAAAGGAGAATGGTGCCATTTAAATGAGCGACCTTTTGCGCTCCAGAATTTATTTTTCTACATAGTCACCAACATTCTCAATACACTTTTGTCGGTCCCCTTTTGATACCACGGTTATAAAAGTCCGGAGCGTGCTTTGTCACTCACATCTCTGTCACCACTCTAAAATCGATGGACCCACCTCCTGTGTTGAAATCAATTCTATCGGCCTTGTAAACGTTCGATAGGTGCCGGTTAATGTTGATCGGTTCAATAATTTTTGCATGGAAGATATTAATGGCGTATCTTTGCTTCTGACGCACTTCCATGACAAGGGTTGCTTTCTCAGAGTCTCGCGCCGTCAATATTTGCAACAGAGTGGTGAAATTTTAGATTATGTATGCATAAGTTCAGCCTTCATAGTAATACAACTTGCAATGCCCTCGGACTCGGTTGAATAAAAAATATAAGGCATTGTTTTGGAATCGTTCCTCCTCAATACAATAATTTTCACTTTTGGAATACAATAATTTTCACTTTTGGAAGACAATAATTTTCACTTTTGGAAGACAATAATTTTCACTTTTTGAAAGACAATAATTTTCACTTTTTGAAAGACAATAATTTTCACTTTTTGAAAGACAATAATTTTCACTTTTTGAAAGACAATAATTTTCACTTTTTGAAAGACAATAATTTTCACTTTTTGAAAGACAATAATTTTCACTTTTTGAAAGACAATAATTTTCACTTTTGGAAGACAATAATTTTCGCATTAATTTTCAGTCTTGAAAAAAAAATTCAAAACTAAAATCGTTTTGAAATTGTTGAAAAGTTTTTTGTTTTCCTTAATTTGCCTTGTCGATGAAAACGGTTTCGATATACACTCGAAACTTCCTTTGATTCTTTATATTGTTTTTTTCTTTTTTTATTACGATAATGCGTTTCCCTTATAGCGTCGTCATGGCTACCGTATTGACGACTGTAATCTGCATTATTTCATCGAAAGTTGTTACTGACCGTATCGAATATCGGGTCAACGGATTTATATATTTGATTCATCGAAATGTTGAGAGTGAAACGCGTATGACCACAGACCTGAAATGTTATCCGTTTCGAAATCCGTTCGATAGCAAGTTCCAAAAGAAAGAACAGCAATAATTTATTTCTGATTGTGTATATAATATATATTATAGGCGCATAAGCCTGAAGAGTCCTAGAGTGGATGAAACGCGGAATATTCAGTGTAGCTTAATCGCCATATATATATTTTATAACTTACTAACTATATATATATATATATATATAACTTTGGAAGAATGAGATTTAGGTAAAATATTTTCTCATGTTTTTCCTTATAAGGGAAATGGATTCCATATTGTTAATTGTTAAAATGGTTTTATTCAATAAGTCTGACGAAAGGCTGTTTTTATGAAAATTTTCAAACGGCATAATGTTTGAATTTGTCCGAATAGTCTTGAAACAATTGTAACTAATGATGAAATACACTATTTGTTACTAAATTGTATTGTAGAAATAAATATAGAGATTGTTTTTTAATTTACTTATATATATATTTTTCCTAGTTACGTGGTAATTTGTTACAAGTTAGGTGGGCGGACCTTTTTTTTTTACATATATTAAACACATTTATATATACAAACACATATATACATTTTCAAACATTTCAAAACGTTCCGGCTACACTCATAATTAATATTATTTATTTGAGGCTTCCTTGTTTTAATGTTTCGAAGAATTATGGTAGAAAATACAAGAGTACTGCAGAGTGAGAGAAATGTAAATAGGCTAAGAATACTCGAAGCAGTGTACATTAAAATAAAGAAGCCTCAAATAAATAATATTAATCATGAGTGCAGCTGTAACGTTTTGAAATGTTTGTGATAAATATTTGAAAATGTATATATATGTTTGCATATATAAATGTGTTTAAAATAAATAAAAAAATAAAAATAAAAAAGTCCGCCCACCGAACGTAACAAATTACCACGTGACTAGGAAAAAATGTATATATAAGTAAATTAAAAAAACAATCTACATTTATTTCTACAATATGCCTGAGGATGATAGAAGTACTTCTGTCGAAAGCGCTCGCGATTATGGATCCAACATATACAATTTCGAGAAGAACACAGAAATTCAGAAAAGATAAAAAGGAAAATTGTAAAACAGAATAATTCCGTGCTATTCAATAATATTTGTCTAAATGAGAAAATGCTGCCTATATATATATACAATATATATATATATATATATATATATATATATATATATAGTCTTTGAAGTTTTTAACATTTGAAACCACACAAAAAATTATTTTTTATCATTCATTAAAAAAAACATCTAGTCAGTAAGTCATTTAATCACCTGCAATCACTGCATCAACTCTCAAATTTACTATAATACCCATTTTTTTATTTTTTAAGGGATCATCAGTTGTTTACCATGAAACACTGTTTCGGGGATTTAAAAACAAATATATATATAATTACACACAATTATTTGCAGAGCCAGCCATCGTCGCAGCTCACAATTATATATTATCTCATATTCTGAATAATATATATATATATATATATATATATATATATATATCGGAAAATATAGATATTCAATTATATATACACTTCTATCCAATCTACCACTGTATTCCCTGTTTAAAAAAGATGGGTCCTCTATAGTATCAGGCCTGACCGAATGGTTAATTGTAGGCATAGACCGATTCATACCATCCAAAAAAATTCCAACAAAAACCTAACAGCCAGTCATGGTTCTCCCCAGAATCTGCTGCTGCCATCGCGCACAGAAATCACACCAACGTAATAGATGCAGTGAGACTAAAGCTGCCTTCGGGACTGCCAGCAACCACTGCAAAAGAGTAATAAAAAATGCAAGAGAGCTATATGCTCAGTTTGTTAAATTCAAAGTAGCTGAGCAGCGGCTTGGTTCCCACCAGTTTTGGCAAATAGCAAACAGGATCCTGAACAGAAGCATGCGTTCTATCCCAACCATCATCAATGGACCTGAGGTCATCTCGTCAGCATCAGACAAAGCCAAACTATTTGCCAATAACTTTGCAGCTAATTCTACCCTATGCGACGAAGGCCATCAACTCACCATATTTCCTCCTATAACGGACAACACGCTTTGCAACATACAAATATCTGTGCGTGATGTCGCCAAGCTAATCAAGAACCTTGATTCCAGTAAAGCAACTGGCCCTGACGGCATTTCAATCATTGTGCTGAAAAAGCTTCAACTAGAACTTGCCCCCATACTTACAAAACTCTTCAAGCGTTGCCTTAAAGAGAAGTGCTTCCGAACACCCTGGAAAACCTCATTAGTATGCCCTTATTTAAGAACTCGGGTGATAAGTCCTCTCCCTCTCAGTACAGACCAATAAGTCTCCTGTGTGTCATGAGTAAGCTGCTGGAATTCATATTAAATAGAGAAGTAGTCAACCACCTCAGCAGAAATGACCTTCTTAGTGACATGCAATATGGTTTCCGTTCTGCTAGATTTACAGCAGATGTGCTAACTGTTATATCTCATAGGATTAGCGAATCTCTTGACAAAGGCTTCCTCTCTAGGGCAATTGCTCTTGACATATCAAAGGCCTTCGATAAGGTATGGCATAAGGGCCTACTTCTCAAGATTTCCAGCTACGGTATAACTGGAAATGTTTTCTCGATCATAAAATTATTTCTCTCCGATAGGCTGATAGGAGTAGTAGTTGATGGGCAGAAATCAGAGGCCATCAATATTAATGCTGGAGTCCCTCAGGGGTCTATCCTAGGTCCAACTCTCTTCCTGATCTACATCAATGATCTCCCAAAACACATACTTAAATTATTCGTTGACATTTATGCTGATGACACGACCATCTATGGAAACACATCAAAGGCCGTAAATGACAAAGTTCTCTCAGATACTCTCTCCTCTGATCTTGAGCGCATGGTACAGTGGGGGAGGAGGTGGCTGGTTACTTTTAATGCATCTAAAACCAAGCTCCTATCTTTACATCATCAATGCTCTGATCCCCATCTGGCATCAATTGATATGGGTGGCTCTCGTCTAGGGGAAGCTCCATGTTTTGATAAGCTTCTGGGCTTGACCTTTACTCCTGACCTGAAATGGAATACGTACATCAAGTCAGTTGCCAAGATCGCTGGAAAAATGGTAGGATCTTTCTATTCTCTATCTGTATAAAAGCTAAGTACGTCCAAGGATGGAGTACTGCTGCCACATCTGGGCAGGAGCTGCTAAAAACAGCCTATCCTGCCTTGACAGAGTACAAAATAGACTTTGTAGCCTAGTGGGTGATGCCCTTTTCTCTTCCCTGCAACCTCTCTCCACAGGAGAGACGTTGCGAGCCTGTCTTTGTTTTATCGTAACTACCATAGCAGGTACTCGTCTGAACTCGAATCTCTGATCCCTCCCCCTCGCCAATCTTTCACGAAAAAACACCCACCTAGCTGAAACCACTGTCAAACATTTTCCCCACTCCTTATCTGTGCCAAAATCAAAATGTAGATTCCGTGAACAAAGCTTCTTTCTTAGAAATGCACGTCTGTGGAACTCTGTTCCAGTTGCCTGTTTCCCACCTAACTACCTGGATATCTTCAAGTCCAATGTGAACAAATTCCTGATGAACCGCCTCCTTAAGTAAGACACTATATCAAATCTCCAACACTAACGTACTGTACATACAATAACCCTTATCCCCGAGTGGCTTCCGGGCCTTGATAAGTAGTGACTACCTTGTAATATATATATATATATATATATATATATATATATATATATATATATATTCAGAATAATTATTACACGGCCATAGAACGTCGCAGTTCACAAGAGCCAATAAAGCCAGAAAACTGGAAGTCCAAGAATCGAGTAAATGAGGGCGTAACGCGAGTTTTGGTCTTTCGGTTTGTTGGCTTTCTTGGCTTTCGTGAGCTGCGACGTTGTCTTGCTGTGGAAATAAGTATATATTATTTCTCATTTTTAAAATTCTATGACTGATTGCTCGCTAGGTTAGCGTATCGTGATGACATCATCCTTACGGGTATAAAATTCCCACTTGTGAGATGTTGGCTTGGGTTATAGCTGGTTGCATGACCACGTCCCTTATTTTATTTGATCTGTGTAAGTTAATAGGCATGCTTGTGTGTGTGGCGTGCTTTTTCTCAGTTGGTAGAGTGCTCGCCTAGCATGCAAGATGCTTGGGTTTCAAATCCCGAGTTAGGATGTGTCTAACTAATGCGCCCAGATGAGGGCGAAACTCGAGTCTTGGACTTCCAGTTTGTTGGCTTTCTTGGCTCTTGTGAGCTGCGACGTTTTCTGGCTGTGAAAATATGATATATATTCTTTCTAGTCTTCTATTATCTCGCTCTTTTACCCCTCACTCTTTTCCATTCATTCCTATATCTAAACACAGACTCAAATTCGCACCCCTATTGCGTCTTCCTTATACAGAGTGACCCCTCAAAAAAACAAAAGCTAAATGGAGGCCATCTAGAACATATGCTGTAGAACGGAGAAAAAAAAGGCCAAAGAACCTAGTGTTTTGATGTGATGTTTTGAATATAATAGACTAGTTATGACCAAAGTTTCATTTCATTCGGAAAAAACACTAAGAAACGGGGCCTAATTAGAGTTAGGGCCCGTTTTTTTTTTGGGGGGGGAGTCACCCTGTATACAAACAAATAATATTTTTCACAACATTTGACGGAACCTTATGATATTAATTCCCTGTGACGAGGAAAACCTGATATTTTCATTGCAAACTTTGCTTTCGTATATGCTGTATCGCCTGAAGATGTATCTAGTTACTAATAACTAGCTGACCGAAACATGCTCATGACTGTGTAGCAATATATTACTGCTTATGTAAAAACAAATAAAGATTATACTCTGCTCTGCTTCAGTATTGAGCACTCTTGTATCAACCTCGCTAAACTTCATTGGTTTCGTAACCTCCGGAAAACAATAACCTCGGAGATATATATATATATATATATATATATATATATATATATATATATATATATATATATAAAATGGGTTAATAAATTCCAACGAAAGAAAGATGTATATTTAAATAAGGGAGTAGTCACCAACAATGTATTTTTTAACATTATTTTATTATTCCGTGTCTTGGTTTTTCATTGAGAATTATGTTTGGATCATTGTAATAATGTTTTTAAGTCATTGAAATCGTTTACGCACGTTTCAGACGGTCTGATGCGTCCTCGTCAGAAATTATTTTCAAATGTGTAAAAATGGCGATTTTCGTAGTTAGTTTGAAGTTTTTCCAAGGGGTGGAGGCTTGTAAGTGTTTATTATACATTGGTATGCTGAATTTTTATTGCTTTTTTATTTGGTTTGTCCAGGGAGATTTTGACCTCGCTGTAGTCAGTCGCTATCTCTTTCTGCTAATGTGTTTTTCTTTTCCTTTAGGGTGGGGTAGGGTGTGTGTGTGTGTGTGTGTGTGTGTTTATGTGTGTGTGCACGTGTGTGTGTGTGTTTGCTTTTATTGGTTTGGGAATGTGTATATTGTTTTATAGTATTTTGGGGTTATTTGCTTTCTTAGGAAGGCGGCTGTGGTCCGAGGTCGTTATTAATGTGTATGTGTGGGGAGGGGGGACTGGCTCTTCTGAAGTAAGTGTAGGGGTGCTTTCATTCTATTTTGATATTTATTTTTTGGATTCTTGGATTTTAGTATTGTGATTTTTCGTTTTAGTCTTATATTATGTTTGTTAAGAAAGAGGGGTGTATTTAAAATAGGGGATTTTTTAATGTTTCTATTGGTTTGTCTCTCCATGTGGGTATGGCCAGACCCAGGATCAGTTCCTAGTGTGGGGAAGATTTTGTTCCCCAGAGGGGGACATTGGGGGGTGTAGGTATGAGAGGGGGATGATAGAAGGGAAGATAGTCGTTTCAGTCATGAGGGGGGTCTCCTCCCCTGACTGAGGAGGGAGCGAGGTGTTGGAACAGATATTATACTATGGTTCTAGGTGTCTCCTAGTGTTGTTGGTTTCGAGGTTAAGTAGGGTTGGTATTGTTCAGTGTGTTGTATTAGAGATAGGGGTGTTATGTCTGTGTGTGGTTGTATGCGCGCACGTATGTGTGTTTTAATGTGTCGGTTCTGATTTATGTGTGGGTGTGTATATGTGTATGTGTATGGTGTGCATGCGAGTGTACCTTGCATTTCATGTTTTTGTGTGATGGTATTAGGTTCTGTTCAGTTCAGAAGTGAATTTGGTGATGAAGTTTTTTTTGTCTGTTTGGAAGATTGGCATTATTTTGAAGCTGTTTCCACTGCATGTGTGTACGTGTTTTGAAACATAGAGGTGTCTGTTATCTGCAATTTTGATGTTGTTCTTATGTAAGGCCACTCTATTGCTGAAATTTTTGGTGGCGGCTATGTAGGATTTGTTGCATGTTGTGCATCTTAGTGCATATACTACATTTCTGGAGGTGCAATTTAGATCCTTTTTTATTTTGAATGTTTGTGCTGGGTTTTTGAATGTGTATGTGTTACCTTCTATTATTATGTCACATACTCCACATCGCGGTTTGTTGCATTTTGTAACTCCTTTTGTAGTATGTGGGACGAGTTTTGAGGAAGTTAGGATGTGTTTTTAGTTTTTGGGTTGGCGTTTGCGTTTTATTACTTTTGTTGTTTTAAGTATGTTGTTTAGTTTGTCGTTCTGATTGAGGAGGATAAGGTTTTTTGTTATCTGTGTGAATAGTTCTGGGTTGTTTGTGTTGTGTGTAGAGACGTATGCTAGAATTTGTTCTTTGTTGTGTTCTTTTGGGGTTCTTAGTTGGTCTATCGGAATTTTTTCAGCCAGTTCAATACCTTTCTGTATTAGTGGTAGTGGGTATCCTCTTTTCCGCAGTGTTATTTGTAGTTCATTCAGTCTAGTTGAACGGAGGTGCCTGTCTGTTACTATGGTGCAGACTCTACGTGCTAGGGAGTAGGGTATTGATTTTAGACAGTTTTTAGGATGGTGGCTTTTGAAGTGGAGGTATTGTTGAGTGTCTTTGGGTTTGTGGTAGATGTCTGTGATTATGTTGTTGTTTTTTATTGTTACTAGGATGTCTAGGAAAGGTAGTTCTGTGGAGCTTTGTTCTAGTGTGAAGTTTATTTTTGGTGTAGATTTTGTAGCAAAGTGTGGAGTTCTTTGATATCCCCCCATGAGGTTCTCCAGAGGATAAAGCAGTCGTCTAGGTATCTTTTCCAAGATTTTATGAAGAGTGTTTTTATATTGTGTCCGTACTTTTGCTCTATCCTTTCATAAAGGGTCTCTTCTAGGAAAGCGAGTGTAAGGGTGGCATATGTCGGTGCCATTTTGGTACCCATTGCTGTGCCTAGTATTTGGATGTAGTTGTCTTTATTGAATTGGAAGGAGTTGTTATTGAGGATTATGTCGATGCTATCAATCACGAATTGTTTATTGAATCTGGGGTGTAAAGTCTGTGTATGTTTGTCAATCCAATATGCGATAGCTTCTTTTCCTAGATTGTGTGGGATATTGCTATATAGGCTGCTAACGTCGAATGTGGCTAGTATAGTCCCATCGTCTACTGTTTGTGGTAGGGAGCTAAGGAAGTGTGTGTTATCTCTTACAAAACTTCTGACTAGATTGGTGAATATATATATATATATATATATATATATATATATTAGCATGGGCGCCAGGCGTTGCCCGGGTGTTTGGATGTGTATGTTGAGCAAAAAAAAAAGTGGTAGTAGGAAGGCAGGCTCGAACCCGTACCGCAAAGGAGGAAAAGAACGGGGTAAAACCTAACGTTCATGCTGTTACGACCACCGCCAAACCGGAAGCAACATTTTTTTAAAATTAAGGCTAGACAATCTAAAGGAGAGGATAACTTAAAATATCGGTGAAAAAAGTGACCCCCTCCTGTAGAAAAGGGCCTTGTTGAAGGAGAAGATATTATTGTTTGTAGCCAATTTTTCGATATTTGTCGTATGAAAGATCAAACTTTAAAACGATATTGATCTTGGTAAAATCCGTCGCCTCTATTGAAAGTTTAAGGCAGACATGCAAACAGACATACATACATACATTTATATATTGGTAACTAAAAATTTTCAACACAAACTGATGAAAAAGCTTGCCCTATCTCTGAATACCCTTTATGTAAAATTTCAAATATTTAGACACAGAAATTGTCTGAGTAATTTGGAAGAGACCGTAGAGGTTAATTTTTTTAACTTTGACCCCTACTATGCCCCTTTAAATTTTATTGTTTTGGGCTCAAATCAAGTTAAGATAGATCCATGTCCAAGGAACCTATATCTAAAATTTCAATTGTTTAGACACAAAATTGTCGGATGAGTTTGGTAGAGTTCTCAAAGGTCAAATCGTTGAGCTTTGACCCCTTAATCACTAAATTTCTGGCCAAAAACTGATCACATCGATTTTTCCAACTCTCAGTACCCTGTATATCAAATGTCGAGTCTGTAGATTAAAAATTGACAGAGTTATTGCGTAGGGAAATGTACACAGATACACAGATACACACACAGGCACTTTCACTAATATATATATATATATATATATATATATATATACATATATATATATATATACATATATATATATATATATATATATATATATATATATATATATATATATATATGTACAAGCACGTCTGATTGAATACGACGGAGTTATTCTTTTTCCCGAGCTTTCTGGATCTCATTTAACACCGGGACATATATACTAACAGAATTTAATAACTAAAAAGAAACAAAATAAATAAACTATAAAATAGGAAAATCGAAATTATAAAAATAAAAATAATTCGCCCCAACCCTCCTGCACCCTCCTTTATTGTCAATAATAAAAAAATATATATAAATACACTAAGCCTCAAAGGAAAAGAAAAAGAAAACAATTTCTCCTGATGATAATCGGATGCACCTATAGAAAGCGCTGGAGAAGAATTTGGGCGCCATTTTATATAACATGCCTGTCGAAATTTATAATGGAAAAGATATCCCGAAAGATTGGTAAAAGAATAACTCCGTCGTGTTCAATCAGACGTGCTTGAATGACTTGATGCCAAAACACACACACACACACACACACACACACACACACACACACACACATATTGGTATATTTAAGCAGACTTTTTCATTCAAGCAAATACTATTAAATACAACGGAGATACTTCGCTTTATGATTCTTTTTTTATTTTTTCGATTTTCCGTAATTTTTTTATATCAAAATCGAAAATATTAATGAACGTTCCATAGTTATCACGAGCGCTTTCGATTCGACTGTTAATCATCTTCAAATTTTTAATCGACTTAGTGTTTAACAAAACTTTTTATCGACTCTTTATAGGTTTTTAACCTCCTATCACTCGATATAATTTATTGTGCATTTTACTTTTCACTTTTCTACTTTCCATTTTCGCTCTTATTCACTTTGCCCTCATAAACTCTATGAATTACACCTGAAGATGATTCGCAGTCGAATCGAAAGCGTTTGTGATAATTATGGAACTTTCATTTTCGATTATGATATAAAAAGATCATACGGAAAATCGAAAAATTAAAAAAAAAAAGAATCATAAAGCAAAGTGTCTCCGTTGCATTTAATAATGTCTGCTAGAACCACCAATAGTTATGGCTAAAGATACATTACCTGAAAGTACTTTGTTCAAACTTCTCGGTTTAACGTTCACAGGGAACATGAATCAGAACAGATATATCGATAACATTGCCAAAGTTGCTGCAAAGAAGGTGGGCTCTCTTTACTGTCCTAGAAAGTTGCTTACGTCTAAAAGTATCCTGTACCTCTACAAAGCCATCATTCGCCCATGTATGGAGCACTCTTGTCAAATTTCGGCTGGTGCATTTGCTACTAGTTACTCACTCCTGGACAGAGTTTAAAAGAGAGTCGCCAACCTGATAAGTCCTCGACTGTCATTTAAGCTTCAACCTCTGTCCGTCCCATCGACGAAATGTTCCATCCCACTGCCTATTCTACAAGTATTTTAATGGTGGATGCTCTGGCAAACACGCGTTTGTATCCCCTCAATGTAAATACCCCGACAAACCCGACAAGCAGCAAAATCACACCCCTACACAATAGCGATCCTTAGATGTAATTAAGTCTTCTATTCTAATAGTTTCTTCCCAAGAACTGCTAGACATTGGAATTCCCTTCCGGGTTCCTGCTTCCTCAACTGTACTGATATGCAGAAGTTCACGTGTAATGTGAACAGACATCTTGCTGCTCAACTCTTTACATAGTATCCCTGCAATTTGTCCCTGATAGTAGCCCCCTACATCAAAGCGGAAATGTGCCTTGTATGGGGTGAAAATTTTATATATATATATATATATATATATATATATATATATATATATAAACACTCTGTATGTGTGTGTGAGAGTCCGTTCCTTATGAAACAGCTGGCCCATTTTTTTAATATCACACAAATGTACTTTATGCGTCTGGCAGTGTTCTTAGATAGGTGTTGTATAGGAATGTCTTTGATAAATACCAATAATCGAAAAAATCCGATGGAAGAAGGAACAGACGGTCTTTACCAAAGTTAACACTTTATACATCCTAACATTACAAGTGAAGTTGAGAAGTTTTATTACCACAGAAGCCGAATCTAGTAAGCAATGTCCTGTTCTTTTCCTTACAGTCTCTTTCTATCAGAAGAGATGTTATGAATCTACCTCTACTTTATCATTATGCTCATGGTAGATGCTCGACTGAGCTTCAATCTATGGTCACCCCCGCACAGTAAAACATTCACAACAAACACTATCAACAATAACTCCAACTCCATCTGTGCCTAAAACTAAACAAAAATTCAATGAGCAAAGTTTCTTTCCTAGAACTACTGGCCCGTGGAACACAATACTGCTGAACCGCTTCCCAACTGACTATAACATCGTCGCTCTCAAGTTAAATGTAACAAGTCCTAGTTGCGCCGTCCTCTTAAGAATCAAGTTCCACCCAATTTCTATCATTACCGATCATCATAGTGTTGTCTCACCGGCCAACTGACATCCATTAACTCTTATCCTCGAGTTGCATTTGGGCCTTAATAATCAGTAACCCTCTTGTTAAAAAAAAGAGAAAATAGCACCGTAATAATAATGTATACAAAAAAAGAAAGCAAATCAATTGAAACGAAAATGCTTTAGTCAAAAGAGTTTTTTTTTTTTTTTTTTAGAAAAAGGACCAAGATTAGTTAATCCATAGACGAATGATCATATTTTTACGGGTAATATGCTGGTTGCGTAATCCTATTGATAGTGTCATAGGTCAAACGAGGTTAGCCACCATAAAACGGGAACCAGGATGTTAGAGCCCGTATCCTGTCACAGAAATAAACTCTGACTCATTTGGGTCAGAATCCGTTACCGTATCCTCATCCTCATCTTCATCCTCATCTTCATCCTCATCCTCATCTTCATCCTAACCAATAACGACAAACCCTCTAGGATCGACAAATGTCACTTAACTCCCAAAAGGTCATGTTTAAAATGGCGCAAGAGAAAAGGAAAGAAGATAGAAACAGAAAAATACAGCGTTTGTATGCATCTCTACTATTATATAAAAGGAGCATTGTCTGTGTGTATGTGTGAGAAAGTTTCCTATAGACTTTGAAACGACTGGGCCGATTTTTATGAAATTTCGCACAAATGTACTGGGAAAACTGAAAAATGAAAGAGAAATGGGATGCCCTTTCACCGGAGTATTGCTATAGACAAAGTCAAGGAATGCCCAAATGATTACAGGCTGTCAAATTGCAGAAGGGTTATGCTTTTTTTAATTCAATTTTCACCCCAAACAATGCACAGTGCAACTTTGAAGTAGGGGGCTACTATCGGGGACATAATTTGCAGGAGTATTATGAAGGGAGATGAGTGGCAAGATGTCTGTTAACATTACACTTGAACTTCTGCATGTCAGTACAGTTGGGAAAGCAGGAAACTGGAAAGGAATTCCAAAATCTAGCAGTTCTGGGGAAGAAACTATTAGAGTAGGAAGCCTTCCTACATATAAGAATCTCTACTGTGTAGGGGTGGGATTTTGCTGCCTGTCGGATTTGTCGGGGGTATTTTCGTCGAGGGGGCTTGTAGTTCGTCAGAGCATTCACCATTAAAATACTTGTAGAACAGGCAGAGGGATGGAACATTTCGTCATACATGGGCGAATGGTGGCTTTGTAGAGGTACAGGATACGTTCAGGCATAAGTAACTTTCTAGCACAGGAGAGAGAGCCCACCTTCTTCGCAGCAGCCTTGGCAATGATCTCGATATATCTATTTCAACTCATGTTTCCTGTGAACGTTAAGCCAAGGAGCTTGAACGAAATACTTTCAGGTAATGTATCTTTAGCCATAGCTGTTGGTGGTTGGTAAGGTTTCATGTAATTTTTAAAGAAAACGAGCTTTGTCTCGGCAACGTTGAGCATTACCATTTCTTTTTGTATGGATGAGAGAGAGTTTCCTATGGATTCTGAAACGACTGGACCGAATTTTATGAAATTTCACACAAATGTACTGGAAGAACTTTGGACCAAAATTAAAGAGAAGTGGGATGCCCTTTCGCCAGAGTATTGCTGTAGACGAATTCAAGGTATGCCCAAATGATTACACGTTGTCAAATTACAAAAGGGCTATTTTGTTCCTATTGTATTTGTGTTACAGTAATGCTCCAAAGTTACATTTAAATAACAATTTTCCATTATTTGCTCCTTTCCCGATGCGGGTGTGAAACTCAGCATCCAGTGAAAGGTTGTTGGAAGTGGCGGAGCCTCTAATATGTACTCGCCAATGGATATGCAGATGACGTTTCTAACATCTTGAACCATAATATTTGGGGGGGGGGTTTAGGCTTATTGTCAGACCAAACTCGTTGCAAGCATGGACGAGGCGATCAATGAGTCGTTGGAGGGGTAACGCTGCATCATCCGCGAACAGCATTTCCCTGATGAGGGGCATGCAAACTTTAGTTTTGGAGTGTAGACGGGCCAGGTTGGAAAAGGCTTTCATCTCCTCTTGTGCGAATATAGACGCCAACTTCAGTTTCATTAAAAGCGCATAGTAGCAAGTGGGGAAAAATGTGCCAAAAGGAGTTGGGACAAGAACAAGGCCCTGAGGATGGGGAAAAATTGCGAAAGTGATCCATTGAACTTCATGTCTTTATGGAAAGAGGTTATCATTCCTTCATGTCCTCAGGAGTTGAGGGAGACATCCTATTTTTTGCAGTAGTGCGAAGAGGCTGCTCCTGCTAACTAGGTCAAATGCCTTTGTAAGATCAATAAAAGTGAGGTACAGTGGGTTCCTCTGCTCTCGGCACTTCTGTAATTCTTTCAGGTTTTGCCTCACCACTCTTTGAGAAGAGGTTAGCTCAATGCTAATCGCTTGATAGGCCTCTATCTGGGAATGCCGACCGGGCTGTCCAGTCATTTTTTACAAGCTAGAGTGCTTTTCCTCTAAATTGTTTGCTTTTCATCGCATACTTTCCCGACGATGCGTCACATCATCCTGCTGTGGAGGTTGGATAAAGATAATTTGACAAATTTATTCAACAACTTACAGAGCAAATGGTAAAGTAGACGCCGCTGTAATGCAAGATACACTTATTTACCTCTCAAAACTGTCATGGCGGATCTCTCTTCTCTACAGCTATTGTGCTGCTGTTGTTGTTACTGATATTGTTGTTGTTGTTGATCAGACATGGGTCCTGCGGATGTTATTTTATTTAACACCAAACAGTTATCTGCCCTATAATTACAACTGGTTCCTTTTATCTCCAACAGGCGGCTCTGGATCAGGAAAAAGCACGTTTATAAAACAAATGCGACTGAAGTATGGAGACGGATTCCCCGAGGGTGACAGGTGTTACTTCAAGCCGTTCATTTTCGAAAACATAACGCATGCGCTTCACCGTGTACTTGATCACATGATCTCAATGAATATTGATTTTGTTGACGGGAATATGAAGGTAAGATTTTTAATTTCATACATTTTTCAGCATAACTTATTTTTTAATTTTTATTTTTTTGAAGACTATTATTCTCATCTCTTTTAGTTGTTTCACGCCATTTCGGCCAGCTATTCCTCTGGCCTTCATCAGGTGGTAATCGCGACGGGATAAAAACTTCAAATCTCCAAGCTGCATCCTCAGCAATTACTGCCTTCCATAGTTGTTGTCGTCTCACCAAGTTTTGGCCAAGTAAGCCTCTGGCCAGCTTTGGATAGGATTGAAACCGCTATCTTCAGACAATGCTCACCTGGAACCGTAAAGATTCAACGTCTCTATCCACTG
>NC_136504.1:102299377-102301877 GCF_053919585.1 Euprymna scolopes | reverse complement strand
TAAATAATATTAATAAATAATGTATATTTGACTGAAAACTACAATAATATTAATAAATAATATACATATATTGCTGGAAACTATTCAGTGTTCTTTCAACTAAGATCTCATCAGAAAAAATATCCGAGTTTTAAAATGAAAAAAAAAGATATTAACGTATATAAAGAGCACTGAATTAAAATTGAATTGCCAGGATCGATTAAAACAAATAAATTTAATTGAATTATGGTTTATAAAGCGATTAAAAAAATAGTCAAAGTCTCCCAAAGAGATTCAATTCCTTTATACAGTTACATATTTAACGAACAATAAAAGTGAGTTTGACATCTTCAAATGTCTTGGCCTATAATTAATCAGCGATGGCGGCAACATCCTCAATGAAGTTGTTGCTCTGTTGTGTGTCAGTAACGCGATTAATGCGGTACTGAGTTGAACTCACCTTACTTGTGTCGGGTAGGTGCAGAAAGGTCAAGGGGGTAGCGATGAGACACATCACTCAGTGACTTCCATTGACAGAGCATGCACCTGTGTGCTAAAAAGTGAGTTGTGTGCCGTATGGTTAACGGGGGTTACCACCCCACACATACACCCAAAGAGACGCACATGAGAATTTTTTTTTAGTCAAGGTATAGAGAAGAGAGTAAACAGTCGATTGGAGTCAAAGTCGGTAGGCAGTCGGACGTGTTAGTTTCGAGACTAGAAGGGTCAGAGAAAAGATGCGTCGACGAAAAAAAAACGCAAGAAAGCTTGAGTCAACAATGCGGAGGTCTCCAAGTTCATTCTTAAACGTCAGACGAAATAAAGAAATCCTTGCCAGAAAATCGGCGTCGTGTTTTCCTCGTAGATGCTTATTACAACTCATCGACCAGTGACGGGAAGAAACTTATCCCAGAAGAGACAAGATAACAGAAAAAAAAAGTATGGTGAATTCTATCGCGTATATATGCACACACACACACACACACTTACACACACACTTACACACATACGCACGGTTAAAAACTACTAACGTAGATACACGACTAAAGGTTCTTAAAAGGAGCTCGACTGCGTGTATACACACCCGACTGTATCTATCTATATATCTATAAAAGTGAACGTGTCTGTGTATCTGTCTGTCTGTGTGTATGTGTGCCTGTATGTCTGTCTGTGTGTGTACATTTCCCTACGCAATAACTCTGTCAATGTTAAGTCTACACACTGGAAATTTGATATACAGGGTACTGAGATTTGGGAAAATCCATGGGATCGGTTTTCGGCCATAAATTTGGCTGTTAAGGAGTCAAAGTTCAACGATTTGACCTTTGAGAACTCTACCAAACTCCTCCGACAATTTTAGGTCTAAACACTTGAAATTTTAGATATAAGTTTCTTGGATATATATTTAACTTAATAACTTGATTTTAGCCTAAAACTATAAATATTAAGGGGTCATAATAGGGGTCAAATTTTAAAAAAATGTACTTTTTTTTCTCAATATACACCTCCAAACACCCGGGCAACGCCGGGCTGAAATGCTAGTTATATAGAAAAGAAAAGATGACAGAACATCATGAATTAGTTGTATATAAAATACGCAATACCACAATATATCATAGCTCAAGCGGTGTAGCATTAGTAGCATTTTCTGCAATGGCAAGATCAACAACCATCCGAGTCGAAGCTTTTCCGGACTGTTGTGAGACCGGTCGCTTTATATTGATTCAAGTATTTAGCGACAGCAAGACCGAATGAAGACGCGTTTTTAAAAATGTTGTTTTCACTTTGCTCAAGCTGGGGAAGGGCATCCTATCGGATATTAATATTCAACCTCCAACTCAGATATTCCAACCGAGAGATCTTTTTTTAAAGATTCTGACAGTCCCTTCAAGTGCAATTGTTTGAACCTCTCTTGCACTTGGTTCACCGGTTATATGTCCCGGGTAGTTTTTGAAAAATTTTTTACTCATGAGCCCAGTTACTCCTATAATCACTGAAATGATGAAGACCCCACCACCAACAAGCTTTCAGCCTCCCTTTATGTCATACATAAGACCCCGGCATTTCGTAACCCTTTCTCTCCCAGCTCTGTTCAACCCAGCATCATTGGGGGACACTAACTTCTACTAAGGTTGCTTCTTTCTCCTTTTTTGTCCCATATTACTATGTCAGGTTTTGAGGCACCGTTTTCTAGATACGCAGTTGTAGAGATTGCATAGGCATAGCGGATGGTAAATGACTTCTTTCCAACTGTTCTTTCTGGTATATGTCCCAGCACTCATCTTTATGAACACTAAAATGCTCCGCTAGATATCTAGAATTATACTGTTGGACAGAATCTGCAATAAGGACATCCGAAACCGTTACAACATCATATAGTTTGATATTAATTATACGTACAAAGGAAATTACCTGGTGCATTTGAGTTATGTGGGAGGACTTAATTGAAGGTGAGTTAAATTCCTTGCTACCTTAAGAACGTATTTGAGTCTGAATAAATGTAATAATTTGTATACGGGGA
>NC_136504.1:102269377-102274377 GCF_053919585.1 Euprymna scolopes | reverse complement strand
TTTAAAAGAAGTACTTTAAGGCAATGTGTTCTTGGCCATTGCTATTGGTGGTAGAGAAGGTTTCTTGTAGTTATTGAAGGAAACAAGCTTAGTCTTAGCAGCATTGAATGTGACCAACCATTTTTGTCCCCATTTCACTACGGATTGGAGGTCATCCTCTAGTGTTTCTGCCATTTCTTTGGATATGTGTTCATTTGTTTTCCCCTCATATCTGTTATATCTACATATTGGTAAATGTAGATTTTCCTGGATTTTGTTATTGACCAAAGTAAAATGTATCTGTGAAAGGTATTTCTAACTTATAGTAATAACTAACTCAAACCTTTTTATTATCTCCCTTGGGTCATTTATTTTAATGTAAAATAGTCTTGTTACTTTACTTTTGTTTACAAATAAATTTATTTTCTTTTTATAACTCCATTATCTTTTTCTTGTCGCTTTTTTTATTTAAATAATATGTGTTGCTGTAAATATCTCTAAACACACAAACACTTAACAAATCTCTACAGATGAAAAACTGTAGAAGTTTGGTAGGCAAAATTTTTTAAACAAAAATATATACCCATATATAAATATATATGGACAGAGGTTTGTTTTTACCATAAACTTTTTACGCAGAGATTGCACAAGTATAAATCATGTAGAATATCTGCATGAATATAATTACACGTAACAGTTAACTAAAGATAATCATTCTATTAAAAAAACTAATGGGGAATTAATTAAAATGAATGCTTAAAAGAATGTGCAAATTAGCTAAATCGTTTGCTAGTGAATGCAATTCCACGACTCATATATCAGAAAGTTGTATTTTCTTCTATAATATAAATCTCACATGTCTGTTTAAATTTATGTATGTATGTATGTATGCCTAAAACTTTCGACAGAGGCGATGGATTTTCACTAGATCGGTATCATTTTGAAGTACGACCCTTCGGACGACAAATATCGAAAAATTGGCTAAAAACATTAATTTCATCACCCTCAACTGGGTACTTTTCTACAGGGGTCGCTTTTTTCGTCGATATTTTCGAAAGTCGTCTATTTTCGATTGACTAGCCTTAATTTAAACATTCGTCACTTCCGGTTTGGCGATGGGCGCAACAGCAAAGACGTCACGTTTTTCACCTCCTTTGCGGTACGGGTTCGAGCCTGCCTTTCTACTACCACTGTTTTTTGCTCACCATACACATCCAAACACCCGGGCTAGTTTTAAATAAATAGAAAAAAGTGGGGATTTTAATGTGAATATCAATACATAAAAAAAAACAGATGTATAGATATATAAATGTGAGATATATAAAAATGCATAGTTTTACAATTCAACTCAAGCGGAAGTAAAAGTTTTAGAATCTAATGTTACTAAACCGGTGTCTATTTGGTCGTGACTTATTTTAGAGTGCATCAAATACACTTGGTCCAGAATAACTTTTACCAAACGCAAGAAAATATAATAGTATAGCTACTGGAATAACTTTCCAATTTTGACCTTTTTAAGTTTTCTTTGTTTTGTTTTGTTTTCTTTTTGTTTTTGTTTGTTTGTTTGTTTGTTTTTTGCTTGTTTATTTTTTTTGGGGGGGTGCATAATTTTCTAGAAGGCTAGCAAAATTAGAGATTCAAGATGGCGTCATATTTTATTTGAAAACTGAAAAATCGAAAGATAAGAAAAAATAACTGATATAAATCGGCAGAAAATTTCATCTCTGACCGATCTATATATTTTTAACTTAGTGAAACTATTTTAAGTTCTTTTATATTCCAACTTTTTTTCTTACCGCTTATCAAGGCCTGGAGGCCACTCGAGGATAATGGGTAATGAGTGTTAGGTAGACGATGATGATCACTAATGGTGAAAGCGGGTACGGTTTAATTGTAAAAGAAGACGGCTCAACAAAAACTTATATACAGCAAACTGTTATAGTCAGTTGGGAAGCAGCCACACGGTATTGTAGTTCAGGGGCATACATTTCTAGGAAAGAAACTTTGCTTCTGGAGTTTTTGTTTAGTTTTAAGCACAGGCAGAGATTGAGGGAAACTGTCGACAATGGTTGTAGCTAAACGAGTGTTTGTTGCGGACGTTTTATAGTGGGAGACCATAGATTGGAGCTCAGTCGAGCACCTGTCATGAAGGTAACGATAGAGCAGAGACAAACTCGCAACATTTCTTCAGTGAGAAAGAGAAAGTAGAGAAATGAAAAGGTTTAAAAACAGGAATTAAGAGACAGGTTAAATATCTGTCGCCTGACTCACCCCCACTTGCATCGAAATCTACGCCCACTGCTATTCGGAAAGCTCTTTTTAGTTTGGAGTAATATGGTTAAATGGGTTTATTAAATCCTAGCAGGGAGACCCGATGTTGTCCGGGGTTGAATGAGAATAAACACACGTTCCACCCTTCCATAGATTTATTGTTATCGAAATCGAGACCCCCCTTCCAAGTGCACCTGGTGGAAGCTTCGCCTGCCTCCCCGCAGTGACTTAGTCCACTATACTTTGTAGTCTACATTGCACTGTACAGAATCTACCGTTGATTTTGTAAAATTATCTTTAAATAATGACTTGAATTAAAGTTTAAAATGCAAAAGTCAAATATCATGGTTCAACTGTGCTTAAAACTGAAACATCTATTTCGAACCGTTGATTTTGGGAAATTATTTTTACATAACCAGTTGAATTAAAACCGCACAAAAGTCAAGTATCATGGTTCAATTGCGCTCTAAAAAGAAACATTCATTTGAATGCGCCCCTGTCTTTTAAAAGAATCTACAGTTGATTTTATAAGCTAGCCTTGTCTGCTTGTGCGGTAATTAAATTTCCCAAATGCACTTGTGATGTTAGGAGGTGTAAGGCGTTCACATAAGTCGAAATCGCCTGTTTCTTCTTTCATCGGATTTTTTCGATTATTGCTTATCGATACTTATCGAAGACATTCCGACACAAAACCTATTTAAAAGCACTGCCAGATAAATAATCTTGTTAACCTTGGTCAAAATCTGACTTCCTTCTTTAATTCGATTCTTTTCGATAATCGATTTTCGATATTTATCGGGACGTTCATATACAAAACCTACGTAAGAACACTTCCACATCCATCAAGTACCTTCGTGTGAAATTTCAAAACAATCCGCCCAGCCGTTTCCCGAACTCTTTCAGAAAGACACAGACACACGGGCACAGACGCACACACGCACACACACGAACACACACACACACACACACACACACACACACACATGCACACACGCACACACATACGCACATGCACACACACACGCACAAACACACACATACAAACGTTCCTTTTATAATAATAGAGATTCTGTTGCCGCCAATTATTTTTTGTCTTTAAAGTACAAAAATGTAACAGTGACGCCAGCATTTTACGCTTCGAGAATTATTTGTACTTCGTTTGAAAAAGGCAATGTTAAAAGAAAAAAGAAATATGAAACTATAAACGATATTATTAACAAGCAAAAATTGGCGCCAAAACAGACAATACAATACATAAATCGTTTCATTAAAACGATTGTCCATTTTCCATATATAAGACAAGACTTATACATATATATATGCATACATATATATATGTATATATAATTATATATATATACACACACATGTATGTACATATCTATACATATATATATATGTATACATAGATACATATATATATGTATACATAGATACATATATATATATATGTATACATAGATACATATATATATATGATTGTTGAGCTGGATTAAATCCGACGATATGAAATAAAATGGAGGTGGAAGGACCTGGATACTCAACGTTTCGCCCGATTTATGCGGGCTTCTTCAAGAGGGATGGTCATTGACCATCCCTCTTGAAGAAGCCCGCATAAATCGGGCGAAACGTTGAGTATCCAGGTCCTTCCACCTCCATTTTATTTCATATATATATATGTATACATAGATACATATATATATATGTATACATAGATACATATATATATATGTATACATAGATACATATATATATGTATACATAGATACATATATATATATATGTATACATAGATACATGTATATATATATGTATACATATATATATGTACACATATATATATATATGTATACATATACATATATATATGTATACATATATACATATATAGATATATATATGTATACATATATACATATATATATGTACACATATATATATGTACACACATATATATGTATACATATATACATATATATATATATGTATACATATATACATATATATGTACATATATATATATGTATACATATATATATATGTATACATATATATATATGTATACATATATATATATGTATACATATATACATATATATATACATATATATATGTATACACTTATACATATATATATACATATATATATATGTATACATATATACATATATATATATATGTATACATATATACATATATATATACATGTATATATATGTATAAA
The DNA here is from genome assembly GCF_053919585.1 of Euprymna scolopes. NCBI lineage: Eukaryota > Metazoa > Mollusca > Cephalopoda > Sepiida > Sepiolidae > Euprymna > Euprymna scolopes. Next base: position 102,269,903 of record NC_136504.1, on the reverse strand, counting down.
TATATACATATATATATACATGTATATATATGTATAAATATATACATATATATATACATGTATATATATGTATACATATATACATATATATATACATGTATATATATGTATACATATATACATATATATATACATGTATATATATGTATACATATATACATATATATATACATGTATATATATGTATACATATATACATATATATATACATATATATATATGTATACATATATACATATATATATATACATATATATATATGTACATATGTATACATATATATATGTATACATATATATATATGTATACACATATATGTACATATGTATACATATTTATATGTATGTATATATGTATACATATATATGTATACATATATATATGTATACACATATATATACATATGTATATATGTAATACATGTATATATGTATACATATATATATGTATACATATATATATATATGCATACACATATATATACATATATATATATATATGTATACATATATATATGTATACATAT
>NC_136504.1:102109377-102264377 GCF_053919585.1 Euprymna scolopes | reverse complement strand
TTTAATTAAGTTTAAGAATTTCATTCCTAGATTTGTTTTAAGTTTCAGATTAAAAGGGGGATTGTACCACAGGATTTTTCTCTTACGGTTTCTATTTGTATTTGTGTTTGGGTGTGTTGGTTCTATGAACTCAATTTGGGTGTTTTTGTATCCACTATCCTTAAGGGCCCTGTTATAGAAATATTTATGTTTATTAAATGTTTCAAGATTGGAAGAATTGTCACTGATTCTTTTACTAATGGATTTGGGGATATGTCTAATGATAGATTTTGGGTGATTTGATAGGGGGTGTACATAAATTGGGTTTGAGTTTTCCTTCCTATATGGTTGGTAGATGCCTTTCCTTAAATCAAAGTTCACATCCAAAAAATTTACAGTTTTAACATCTGATATAATATCCACTTTTAATTTAATTCTACGGAATTCATTTAAGATAATCTTTTTGGTTCTTTCACATTTAGGGCCGTTGGATTCCTTGATGATCATCAGTCCATCATCATGATACAAGCCTATATCCATGACATTGATGTCTTTGGTTAAGTTGTATAGTATGAATAGACCTACTAAGTCTGTCATTTCAGCCGAATCCAAAGACCCCATGGAAATGTCAAACAGGTCATTTTGATCTTTTTTCAACCATTGATCATTTCCACTAATTAATGTAGTATTTCTACATGTCCGTATAATTTCAATTTCAGTGTCTCTTATATCAGACAGGACTTTAGCAAACTCCATCACCTCTTCGAATAGTTCCTTAGATATGGAGGGATAGTAATTCACAATATCGAATTGTAAGAAAGTACAATTCTTTTTATTATGTATATTGGAAAACCATTTAATGGTATCCGCTGTGTTAATCCATAGATTTAACTTATATGTTGATTTAATTTGATAGTTAACTCTTTCTAGTATATTTTTACTTAATTTACCAATTTCGGGTTTCGTAGGATTAATTAATCTAGTTGCAGATTTATTGTCAAAATTTATCTTATGGTCTTTAAGCAAAATATATGACTGTTTTTTTTGTAAAATTCCCACTCTATTACTAATTTTAAGTCTGTCAGTTATTTCTTTACTATCCTTGTCAATTTTTTTGCAAATATCTATATTTGATTTTTTGTAATTTTTTGTAATATTTTCTTTAATAAGCTTGTTATATTCATGTGTAGTTAGTTTGTAGAAATTTTGCGTCTTATCTGCTTTAACGTAAAGGTAATCCGAGGTGTTGATTTTCTTAATGGTAAAATCCAACTGTTTTTGAAAATGATTCTTTTTCCTATGGAAAGACAGGCCTCTAATAAGATCCATAATGTCTGCTTCAAAAGCATCCAATTGGTCGATATGTGGTGCCGAATCTCGATTTTTGAAACCATGGTAATCCTTATTCTTGTTGTCATTTGAATTTCTCAGGAAGAAAAAAGCTTTCCACTTCATTCTCCTAAGTAGCTCCTCAGTTTTTAGAAGGAGGGTCATCTGGTAATTCCGATTGGTGGTGGTAGGAATATTTTTCAGGGATGTTTGGAAGTTGATTTTCTCCATGTTTAGGTAAAAACAAATCCAGCGTATAATAGTGCTCAACAGTAATGGAGCGACGATACTCGGGGTTTTTTTTTCTATATTCAAAAGTAATGGACTAATGAATTCAACGAGGTTGTTAGATAGTGCTCAATAAAAAGAGCTGATAATACTTGTTTATTGTTATATAAACATGCTCACATCCCGCTGCTACAAATAGCCACTTGTTTCAATCAAACAACAGATATCATCAGGCAGCGACTTGACTATTCAAAAGTTCAATGAATAATGGATTTTATTTTAGGTAGGAACTCTTTAGAAGTTGGAGTTAAAAAACTTAAAACACAGGACTTTAATTAAATAAAAAAGTAAAAAGGGAGAGGCAATTTAAATAAAGTTAAAAAATTACAATGGGGAGAGAGTGATTGAGAAGAGAAAAAATTATTCATTCATCAATTATTCATATTATACAACTCAACCAAAGACATCAATGTCATGGATATAGGCTTGTATCGTGATGATGGACTGATGATCATCAAGGAATCCAACGGCCCTAAATGTGAAAGAACCAAAAAGATTATCTTAAATGAATTCCGTAGAATTAAATTAAAAGTGGATATTATATCAGATGTTAAAACTGTAAATTTTTTGGATGTGAACTTTGATTTAAGGAAAGGCATCTACCAACCATATAGGAAGGAAAACTCAAACCCAATTTATGTACACCCCCTATCAAATCACCCAAAATCTATCATTAGACATATCCCCAAATCCATTAGTAAAAGAATCAGTGACAATTCTTCCAATCTTGAAACATTTAATAAACATAAATATTTCTATAACAGGGCCCTTAAGGATAGTGGATACAAAAACACCCAAATTGAGTTCATAGAACCAACACACCCAAACACAAATACAAATAGAAACCGTAAGAGAAAAATCCTGTGGTACAATCCCCCTTTTAATCTGAAACTTAAAACAAATCTAGGAATGAAATTCTTAAACTTAATTAAAAAGCACTTCCCTATTAATAATATACTACATAGAATTTTCAATAAAAATACAATAAAACTTAGTTATAGCTGTAATGAAAACCTTGAAAAAATAATTAAAAAACATAATAACAAAATATTAAACAAAAATAGCACACCCATTGCTACCGAAAGTTGTAACTGTAGAATTAAATCAAAATGCCCTCTTAAAGGAAATTGTCAAATTACTTCTGTAGTGTACCAAGCAACTATTTCTACTAAGGAAAATCCGAATGAAAAAAAATATTACATAGGAGTGACAAATAACAATTTTAAAGAAAGATTTACCGGTCACAAGTGCTCTTTTGAAAATAATGAGTACAAAAATAGAACTTCCTTGTCTAAATATTACAATGAACTAATAGAGCAAGGTTACTCCCCAATAGTAAATTGGAAAATTTTAAAGAAAGCGAAAACCTGTTCATCTTTAAACTCGCCTTGCTACCTATGTCTTTATGAGAAATTATTTATACTTACTTTTAGAGAAAGAGATAAATTATTAAATAAGAAGCACGAAAATTCAATTAATTGCAAACATTATAAAACCCATCTTTTAAGTAATTTAGTTTAGATATAAAATTTAAATAAATTAAAAATTGTGAATTACTATCCCTCCATATCTAAGGAACTATTCGAAGAGGTGATGGGGTTTGCTAAACTCCTGTCTGATATAAGAGACACTGAAATTGAAATTATACGGACATGTAGAAATACTACATTAATTAGTGGAAATGATCAGTGGTTGAAAAAAGATCAAAATGACCTGTTTGACATTTCCATGGGGTCTTTGGATTCGGCTGAAATGACAGACTTAGTAGGTCTATTCATACTATACAACTTAACCAAAGACATCAATGTCATGGATATAGGCTTGTATCGTGATGATGGACTGATGATCATCAAGGAATCCAACGGCCCTAAATGTGAAAGAACCAAAAAGATTATCTTAAATGAATTCCGTAGAATTAAATTAAAAGTGGATATTATATCAGATGTTAAAACTGTAAATTTTTTGGATGTGAACTTTGATTTAAGGAAAGGCATCTACCAACCATATAGGAAGGAAAACTCAAACCCAATTTATGTACACCCCCTATCAAATCACCCAAAATCTATCATTAGACATATCCCCAAATCCATTAGTAAAAGAATCAGTGACAATTCTTCCAATCTTGAAACATTTAATAAACATAAATATTTCTATAACAGGGCCCTTAAGGATAGTGGATACAAAAACACCCAAATTGAGTTCATAGAACCAACACACCCAAACACAAATACAAATAGAAACCGTAAGAGAAAAATCCTGTGGTACAATCCCCCTTTTAATCTGAAACTTAAAACAAATCTAGGAATGAAATTCTTAAACTTAATTAAAAAGCACTTCCCTATTAATAATATACTACATAGAATTTTCAATAAAAATACAATAAAACTTAGTTATAGCTGTAATGAAAACCTTGAAAAAATAATTAAAAAACATAATAACAAAATATTAAACAAAAATAGCACACCCATTGCTACCGAAAGTTGTAACTGTAGAATTAAATCAAAATGCCCTCTTAAAGGAAATTGTCAAATTACTTCTGTAGTGTACCAAGCAACTATTTCTACTAAGGAAAATCCGAATGAAAAAAAATATTACATAGGAGTGACAAATAACAATTTTAAAGAAAGATTTACCGGTCACAAGTGCTCTTTTGAAAATAATGAGTACAAAAATAGAACTTCCTTGTCTAAATATTACAATGAACTAATAGAGCAAGGTTACTCCCCAATAGTAAATTGGAAAATTTTAAAGAAAGCGAAAACCTGTTCATCTTTAAACTCGCCTTGCTACCTATGTCTTTATGAGAAATTATTTATACTTACTTTTAGAGAAAGAGATAAATTATTAAATAAGAAGCACGAAAATTCAATTAATTGCAAACATTATAAAACCCATCTTTTAAGTAATTTAGTTTAGATATAAAATTTAAATAAATTAAAAATTGTCACTGATTTCTATAATTTATTAATATTCTATTAATATACTTTCTCCTCTCCTGATTTCATTCTTTACTTCTCCTATCTTATATACCTGTGTGTCTATGTGTATATGTATGTGTCTATGTATTTATTTTATGACCGTGTGTACTTAGATCTATATATTTCTATATTATTTGGTATACCCGCCCATGTTTATTCAATCCATTTGTATGTTTCTATGTGTGTATGCATCTATCTGTACCCTTGCCAAATTATTTGTATTCTTATGTATTTCTATATATATAATTTATGTAAATTATACATATTTATGTGTGTGTATATATGTGTGTGTGCGTTGTTGTTTATTAGTATATGATTGTGTGCATATATTTGTGTATTTTTTGTATGTATGTGTATACATAAGATTATATATATATGTATATATATATATATATATATATATGTATATATATATATATATATGTATATATGTGCTTATTAGTATGTCGGTTGGTTCTCTGTGAGTATATACATATGTATCTTATTTTTAATTTGGGTACTATCTACCTGTGCGTCGCTATTTTTGAGTATTTCGTTGATTTAATTACTTCTTTTGCCTGAATATATTTATAGGTAAGTGTACTTGTATCTGTGTTATTAGTAATCTGGTATTGAATGTATTATTTTGTGATTTAATATGACTTTATATCTATACTTAAATAGCTTAAACTTCCAACTTAATAGTATAGTTACACCTTTACTTATGTGCATGTATATGTATATATATATATATGTATATATATATATATATGTGTGTGTATGTGTGTGTATATTTGGGTATATATATGTGTGTGTATATATATATATATTTGTATTGTATTCTTTTTTTATATACATAAATATTAGTAGTTTTTTTATTTATAATTATTGGACCTATTTAATTTATTTAATCCCCTCTTATGGCTAAATATGTTATATTAAAAAGATAATAAATATTAACTTTATTCTGTTTTTATTATTATTATTATTATTATTATTATTATTATTATTATTATTATTATCACTATTATGTTTATTGTTATTAATAATAATTTTAATATTGTTTTATCATTATTTTCTTCTTTTATTCATATATTTATCTAATAAAAACGCGAAAACTTTAAACTTATATCATTTAGCATAAAGGGCCTAATTAATGGTAGACGTATGTTTGAATTGCGTTGATTTTACTCGTGGACGTATGTAAGAGGATAAATATGCTAGCCGAATACATTCACTGCCTTTTTTGACACGTTCATTTCTGACGCTTGGATTGTATCTTCTGTTTGTATTTGTAATAATATGTTTCATTACTGAATTGTATAATTGTTCATAAATTGGTTGACACGCAGGTTTTTTTCTTTTTCTTTTTCTTTTTCTTTTTCTATATACTGTCAAATTCTTACTTTCTCTCTTTCCCTATTTAACTAGATCTCATTATTCTTTCCTTTTCCTTCTAGTTCTTATTCTCTTTATTATAACCATTTATTTCTTTTTTCTCTTCTTTTTTTCTTCTCCATATCATGTATATATGTGTATGTGTATGTATGTGTATGTATATATATATATATATATATATATATATTTTCTCTCTTCTTTTTCTCTCTATTTTGTTTTCTCTATATTTTCTTTCTCTATTTCTGTCTCTATTCCTTTTTTTTCTCTTCTCAATCACTCTCTCCCCATTGTAATTTTTTAACTTTATTTAAATTGCCTCTCCCTTTTTACTTTTTTATTTAATTAAAGTCCTGTGTTTTAAGTTTTTTAACTCCAACTTCTAAAGAGTTCCTACCTAAAATAAAAATCCATTATTCATTGAACTTTTGAATAGTCAAGTCGCTGCCTGATGATATCTGTTGTTTGATTGAAACAAGTGGCTATTTTTAGCAGCGGGATGTGAGCATGTTTATATAACAATAAACAAGTATATATATATATAAAGACTGGTTTATATATATATATATATATATATATATATATATATATATATATATATATATAAAGACTGGTTTATATATATATATATATATAAACCAGTCTATATATATATATATATATTTATATATATATATATATATATATATATATATATTTATATATATATATATATATATATATATATATATAAAGACTGGTGTATATATATATATATATATATATATATATATATATATATATATATATAAAGACTGGTTTATATATATATATATATATATATATATAAAGACTGGTTTATATATATATATATATATATATATATATATATATATATATATATATATATATATATATATATAAAGACTGGTTTATATATATATATATATATATATATATATATATATATATATATATATATAAAGACTGGTTTATATATATATATATATATATAAAGACTGGTTTATATATATATATATATATATAAAGACTGGTTTATATATATATATATATATATATATATATATATATATATATATATATATATATATATATAAAGACTGGTTTATATATATGTATAAGACTGGTTTATATATATATATATATATATATAAAGACTGGTTTATATATATATATAAAGACTGGTTTATATATATATATATAAGACTGGTTTATATTTATATATATATATATATATATATATATATATATATATAAAGACTGGTTTATATATATATATAAGACTGGTTTATATATATATATATATATAAAGACTGGTTTATATATATACCAGTCTTTATGTATATATATATATATATATATATATATATATATATATATATATATAAACCAGTCTTTATATATATATATACACCAGTCTTTATATATATATATATATATATAAACCAGTCTTTTTATATATATATATATATGAGCCAGTCTTTATATATATATATATATATATATATATATATATATATAAAGACTGGTTCATATACATATATATATAAAGACTGGTTCATATATATATATATATAAAGACTGGTTCATATATATATATATATATAAAGACTGGTTCATATATATATATATATATAAAGACTGGTTTATATATATATATATATAAAGACTGGTGTATATATATATATATAAAGACTGGTTTATATATATATATATATATACATAAAGACTGGTATATATATATATATATATATATATATATATAAAGACTGGTATATATATATATATAAAGACTGGTTTATATATATATATATATATATATATATATATATATATATATATATATATAAAGACTGGTTTATATATATATATATATATATATATATATATATATATATATAAAGACTGGTTTATATATATGTATATATATAAATATATATATATATATAAAGACTGGTTTATATATATATATATATATATATATATATATATATATAAAGACTGGTTTATATATATATATAAGACTGGTTTATATATATATATATATAAGACTGGTTTATATATATATATATAAGACTGGTTTATATATATATATATAAGACTGGTTTATATATATATATATATATATATATATAAAGACTGGTTTATATATATATATATATATATATATATATATATATATATATATATATATATATAAAGACTGGTTTATATATATATATATATATATATATATATATATAAAGACTGGTTTATATATATATATATATATATATATAAAGACTGGTTTATATATATATATATAAAGACTGGTTTATATATATATATATATATATATATATAAAGACTGGTTTATATATATATATATATATATATATATATATATATATAAAGACTGGTTTATATATATATATATATATATAAAGACTGGTTTATATATATATATATATATATATATAAAGACTGGTTTATTTATTTATATACATACCATTTGTAGGTATTTAATTATTATAGTAAAAAAATAATTATATATATATATATATATATATATATATAAAGACTGGTTTATATATATATATATATAAACCAGTCTTTATATACATATATATATATATATATGTGTGTGTGTGTGTGTGTGTACATGACCGGTTTTGTATCGAGAGAAAATTGGCAATAAATCGTTTTTATTAAGTCTGACTTTGGGCGTCTGTGGAAGTTTTAAATTAGAGAAAAAACAGAACGGCGCAAATTGAAATAAGCGTATAAAAAGATGATTGTGACCATGCAATCGTCATTATAAAACGATCTTAAGGCAAGTGCATTATATAATTATCGACCAACATTAACAATACACTGTCTCAATGTCATAATATCTTCCAAATAAGAAATTACATGTATACATGGCGCATTCAGATATAAACAGAGACTGAACAGAGTTCGAGATATTAACGGCCCGATATTAGTCTTTTCTGTTTGGAATTGAAACCGATGGTACCGATATTGTTTTATCTTTTTTACACACACACACACACACACACACTCGCTCTCTCTCTCTCTATATATATATATATATATATAGAGAGAGAGAGAGAGAGAGAGAGATGTGTGTGAATCGTTCACAAGACCGATTATTTATGCTAAGAATAAGTAAGTTTGAAAACACTTTCCAAAATCGTGCCAAGCTGGCCTAATGGTTACCGTACTTGATTCACTGTCTTTAAGTTTTGATTTCGATCTCAGCTCGAGTATTTTTTTTTTTACAAGAAATGAACTGTTTAGAAAAAAAATATAATAATTGCACACACATGTTTCAGTTTCTTTCCGTTTTCATTTTGTTTTTTTTTTTTAACACCGTGCTTCTTTATTTTTTTTTTTAAAGGAATTTAAAGTTACGCTCAATACTGGGCAACGCCGGGTACATCTTCTATTATGATAGGTTATATATATTTTTTTAAAGAGGTAATACGTTAAACTTCAAGATTTATTTTTTATTTTTTATTTATTTTTTTTTTTTTTTGAGAAAAGCCCATATTAGCACATAAGTCATACCGTGAAATGCTTAAATGCGCCTTATTTAACGAGGCTTTTCTTTTGTCAATTCTTGGATTTTTGCAGGGTTATATTCACCCACTCTTTTTTGTCGCTTTTCAGTAGCCCAAAAATGTAGTAGAGAGGAGGATCATTATTTCATTGTTTAAATTACCTGCAGTGTTATAAAAGATGTTGGAAGTGCTCCCTGTTGACATCTATGCATTTCTGGGCACGTTTAACAACGTTTGCAGATAATGCCTATGGATATTCTCTGGTGATTCTCCTGATAGCGTTGGTAATGTTCTCCTTTAGTTGTTCTAGATTGTGAGGATTATTTGCATAAACATTTTGTTTTAAAGTCCTCCATCGATAAAAACCATATGATGACAAGTCCGGGGAACGTGGTGGCCATAGCCCTCTGCTTATTGTTCTCTCTTTCATAAACATGTCATGAACTTGTGTCAGTGATATGTTAGACTTGTGTCATGTAGCGCCATCTTTTTGGGAAAAGAATTGCATTTTGTCTTGTGGTGTCAGTTGGTCCCTAAGAGAAAGATTAGAAAGATCGGGCTACTTTTAAGTGGACCACGTAATCTGAAAAAAATTTAGAGACAGATGAGAGGCCGGACTACTTTTAAGTGTGCCGTTTAATCTGAAAAAAAATAGAGAGAGATTGGAAAAAATCGGGATACTTTTAAGTGGACCGCTAATCTGAAAAATAATTAGAGAAAGATTAGAGATATGGGACTACTTTTAATTGGGCCATCCTGTAGATTTTCTAACCGCCAACTTTCTTTTCCTTCCTTCAATTAATCCACTAGTGATTTTTCTATTGTCTGGACAAAATACTCACACGCGTATTTTCCTATTTACAATAAAGTTAAACTAAAGTTTACATTCTCTAAACTGATTATTTTTTAAATCGATGTGTACTCAGAACATTATAATAATAATATAATCGTGTTTTATTTAGTAGTCATCCTAAAGTAAACACTTATTCGGTGTTTATGATCTAGTGGAAGATCCTAACACCTCTTGAGAATGAATTAATCAGTCTATAAAATACGTTAGTAAGCCGTAACCAATGGGAGAGAGTAAGCTAATCTTTATACTTTGGCATTCAAGATACATTCGAGTGTCAATCTCTTATTTATTAAATTGTACCGTTGTACAATAAACTTGTTATAACTTACTCTGTATGTTGAGTTTCATTTCATCTGATTAATTTATACTGATTATATTCTCCAAGGAATATATCGGTTTACAATTTGTAGCAATCTCGTTTCTAAAATTTTTTTGTTTTTTTACATCGTTAAACTTTAATATTTCTAGTTTCTCGTTCAGACACAATTTACATTGATTGTCGCAAAATCTCCACGTATCAGGTAATTGCAAAATTCCCTGAATTCGCTCTAATTATTTTGCTATTAAACGTGATCGTTATGATAAGGTACTTTTTAATCTAATGTTGTAAGTAAAACGAGAAAAACAAGGCAAAAAGGCGAAAAATGAACAAAAATAAAGACTCCTGTGTTAGCACGGCTAGTTAAATAGCAATAGAAACAAATGAAGCATGAATGGTCCATTGTAAGTGAACAGTGAACGAGGCATAAAAATGACTAAGTTCAGCATTTGCCCACCACAATTTGCCCCAAATGTTCCCAAGGACATAACATGTTTAAATTTGAGTTCAGCACCATGCAAAACTGCTAAATAGACATACACAGAAATGAAGTGTTTTTATTAGCCCTAAAAGAGCCCCTGGGGCACACCCAAGAGTTATCGCGAAGTATAGACAAACAAAATTATATAGAAATCAGTTAGTTACAACTTTTCAGAAAGTTTTTTTAAAATCCAAAGCATCATTTTTTTTTTAATAAACACAGAAGTGTCAATTTCAGTCATTTTAAGACGAAAGGCAGTCCTATATGAGCAACTAGCGTTTTCCCGGAAAATCCGTTCTATTCCTTTTTTTATTCATATCATGTTTAATGTTTGTGCAAAATTTCAAAAAATTCCAAGGCGTGGTTATTGAGAAAAGTGTGGACAGACGAACGGACAAGGGTGAATTCACAGGTCTATCCTCCTTTTGTCGGGGGAACAATTAATGTTAAAATGAACGGTTTTAGCCTTTTAAAAAATTCAAATTCGTTTTAACAATTATATTATTTTATTTAGCAAGGTTACTCGGTGTCGTCTGGCGTTATAATTTCCGTAAATCATGCAGATTGTAGAGATGAAAAACAAGACTAAATAATTTGCTTAGTATTTTAATTTGAAACGTCAAAGTTTATTTTAACATTGAACCAAAGTAAAAAATCAAAATATTTATCCTCTAGGTGTCTGAAAGTAGAATGAAGAGGAAATTAAGAGAAGAAAGAAATATAGAAATTGAAATCCAACGTAGGAAATAAATGCGGCGACCATGATGGAAATAAAATAAACGTAAAATGCAAAGAAAAAAAAAACAACAAAATACTTTAATCGTTAACAATTTCAGTGATTTGCTATTTGAAAGTCAATTAGAATTATTATCTGGATTCTCAAGATGCTTTCAAAATCTTTGATGGTCTCAGTTCATCTTCAGATAAAAATAAATAAATAAAAATAAAAATAGGCAAGAAATTACAAACGATTCAATGTTTGCTTTTTAAATAACTACTTAACTAAATTCAGGAAGGTAACGGAGGTGAGGTAGCGGCTGATGCCCAAGCATGCCGTGTTCGTTTCCTATCGGTTCTGAAGGAATCCCCTAAGAATAAAGAACTAGAAAAAGGGAGATAATCGCTAAGGTAATAACACTAATAATAAAAGTACATGTGTATATGTAAGATAGAACAATGCTGGCTATGAAATAATTCCAAATATCTTGTACAAATGATTGGTTTGAAAGAGTTTACCCTATCGCATGCAAATTTGACAACATCAGCAAGGGGAGACAATACAAAACGGAGAATAGCCGAAACGAAATTTCTTCCGTCAAGAAATTTCAATAATGCCATTACTGTTTTTCGGTGCTTGTCAAGAAGTTTCCCTATATTAAATTACAAAGATAAAGAAAAATATGTATGACGTACGTACCCGTAACGAAACGAAAATATCATATTTCAAAAATTGCGTAAATGGATCATGTAGTTTGCTTTTTAAATAAGATCAAATTTTATGACTATCTGAACAGTGACAGTCTCACTCGCCATTTTGGAAAGAGATCTCAAAAAACAAGGGAGATAACTCAGCAATAATTCAAATGTATGCATTTTATGTCTACGAATTCCAATTAATCGCTTAAAGAATGATTTTCTTTATAAAAATAAAACTACTTGATCAAGTTACGTGATTTGTGCAATAGAATATATTTCTTTCAGTCACATGTACGTACATCATATAGATTTTTTAACTGGCGTGGGAGGGGGCGCCCAGCTTTGCCTGGGTGTAAAATACGCTTAAATATGATATTGTAATTTGTCCAGATTTCATATATATTATTCTAGAGCCGTGATTTCAAAAGCAAAAAAAAAAAATATATGTATTTTGGTGCCATCAGCTAGAATCGAAACTGTAGCATTCAAAGCTGGTGACGTTACCACTGTACCAACGTGACATGTATATGAAATAATTAAAAATTTTAAATTTAAACAAAATTAACATGAATGGACAAAATGTATAACGATTGTTTTTATTATTTTGACCCACTTTTGACTTCTTAAAAGCAATTTTAACCGACTAAAGACTTATAAATAACTATCCATAAAAATACAACCTTTGAGGCCTCTGGTGCTGCTCTACAACTTTTCGTTTCAGAGAAGATAGAATTTTAAACAGACAGCCAGACATATAGCCATTTATATATTAGATTTGATTTTTAATATTAACAAAATTTTGGACGAGCACCGTTTTTTTTCTATTGTTTGCACAGGGATAAGTTTCATCACGGCATTAGTGTTGGATAGTCCGGGTCTGTGTGTGTGTGTATATATATATATATATATGCGTTGTACATAATGAGTCTCTTTATCTTGTTAACGTGTCGTCTATTGAATGTGTGTAACATCTTCCAATGCGTTATCATCTAGTGTATAAATGTTTCTCTTGTTAATGTGTGTGTAATTGTTATCTGTACGTGTCGATATACTAAACAGTTTATAGACAGAAGAACGGGTAAACATCTTTTACATTTGCGCTGCGCAAAGAACGACATACCTTAAACATACAAGCATTTTTGTCCGTTCCGACGTGTTCCTCAAATGTAGCAGTGTCTTTTACGAAAAACTCGAACAATCAAGTTGTTTCATACTTACATGTATTGTGGTTGCGAGCTGCTGCTTCCGAGGTGACACATCGGTTTCTTCTCCACAACAACATATGTTCATTTAACCATCCCAGTGCTTCCATGACTTTCATCGTCGGTCTCTACTACACAACCCACAGTTACAGACTGTTCAATCTTACTCTCTATGTTCTACGTGTAATCTAAAACTCACTTCCTTTTCTGACGTCACTCTCTACTTAGCATCAAAACTCACCATTTATTGTATTTTTATGGATTGTTGTTTTTCCTAAATGTATTTTTTTAATCCATTTTCTTTGTCCTAAATTACTAAAACTACCCAATGAAAAACATATCAGAATGAAATTGCATCCATCAAGTTACATTCCTGAAAACTATTTAATGCAAATATTTCAACTGTAAATGTTTGTTTTTTTCACTTTGATAACATTCCTTACGACATTCTACTTCTATAAATCATAATCGACCATTATAATACTCATCATAATAATCGACTCTCTATATCCAATCTTGGGCGTGCTTGAGTGCCACATATGTCAATGCAATTGGACTGGGCTGCTGGTTGAGGGTACCGGTTTGACAGTTTGTCTGGCTGTTGTATTCCGACTGATAGTACAGGACCCCTAACCCTTTGGTAGAGCTTGGAGCGGTTGCTCCATCATCATGTGTGTATGTTGGTTATTTGTACGTGTCAACATGCTAAACAGTTTGTAGACAGATGGATGGATAAATATCTTTATATAATAATATCAGGATGGTTGTAGTGCCATGGAAAGGGACTCTGCATCCATCCCCGGTGGGCTTTCCCGAGGTCACCATCCTGTGGATGAAGAGCGACTATTTTACTTTCCGGTGTTTTCCGGTAGATTAACACCATAACATTAGCTCTTCCTTTTTATTATTTATTTTGTCGTTCACCAATTTGCGACTGTCTTCCTTTATTCCGTTTTTTTTTTTTCTCATTTTCAACAGGAAACGGTGGCTGAATTCGAAAAGAAATATCCTCGAATCCGCGCGCTTTTGCTCCACACGGTGGAAGAAGAAGAGAAAAAGAGTGAGAAAGAGAGTGAAGGCTTGTGCCCGGCTCGACCCCGGCGACTTTCCAACTTCTATTGTCACTACGAAAAACCCAACATTGCCCTCATGCTAAAAGTGTGGCACGACCCGGGACTACAGGAATGTTACCGCCGTCTAAGTGACCCAGACATCGATCGTTGGCTCTCCTACTCCGAGGAATAGTAAGAAATTATTATTATTATTATTATTATTATTATTATTATTATTATTATTATTATTATTATTATTATTATTATTTATTTATTTATTTATTTATTTATTACTTTGATTACTATCATTGTTATTACTATTATTATTATTACTACTACTACTACTACTAGTGTTGTTATTAACAATTTAATAAACAAAAAATACTGTAAAAAATTGAATTTAATTTGAAAATTCTATCTAAAAATAGCACGGTTCATATTCTGCTTAAATGCCAAACAAAATACAAGAATTAGTTAACTGAATTAGAAAGTCAAAAGTACAGAATAGTTAACAATGCCCCCCACCTTCCTTCATGTTAAGAATGTGTTTTTAAATACTAACGTTATTATTTCAGCACGGGCAATATTCTCTGTAAGTCCAATTTTGTTTTGTTTGCCCAATATAATTTAATTTTTTTTTTTTCTGTTTTTTGTAAAATTGATAAAATGGCGCCCGGTAACTTCAGACGGGAGGAGTCGCATAATTTTTTTTTTAAATCTTGTTTCGGTGGGGATGGCAGGGGCATTATGAAAACATATGCTTCTTAGAAAAAAAAAACTTATGGAAAAGAAAAGTGATAAATCTATTGATAAACTAGCGAATAATTTCAGACGGAGGTACGTTTTTATTTTTTATTATTTATCTTTTTTTTTTGCTTTGTTTTTTTTTTTGTTTTGTTTTGTACCTTACACCGTGTACAAAAATATCACGTGACCTAAATTTTCTGAGGCCAGAAATTTGGTACTTCACAAATACACCAGAACTTCACAGGCTCAATGAATTCAGCTTACGAACGGATTAGGTGTTACCGGTCTTGTAACCTTTTGATCTTTGATGTTTCTTTTCTTTTTCCGTCTGACCTTTTGTTCCACTCTATCTCTCTATCTCTCTCTCTCTCTCTCTCTCTCTCTCTCTCTCTCTCTCATGATCCCTCCGCGTAAAATGTTCGCAACAAATACTCGCCTAGCACAAAAAACTTTTTTTTTATTTACTTTGCGTTTTGTACTTGGGAGTTTTTCATTTGTATTGGGTTGGGGTAGCTTTTCGTTGATTAAATTTTTCGGCGTCACGTGATTTTTGTAATCTTCTATATATATAAAAGCGAAAATGTGTGTATGTAAGTATGTGTGTTTGTGTGTTGCTAAAAGCTTTCGACAGACAGAACAAAAATTGACAAACTTAGTATCATATTGAAGCCCCGTCCTTCGCCCGAATAATATCGAAAAATTGGCCAAAAACGTTAATTTTTTCACCCTGAAATCAACAATTTTCTATAGGGGGGGGTCAACAAAAACCGTCCTCTCATGACGAGATCGGTTCTACGCATGTGTCAGATGATGTCATGACCTGATTTAGCTTAAATAGTTGAAGAACTTATTTAATTTCATGTACGTCGTGTTAGTTCAGTTTATTAAAGCGTTGGGTCATTATCTAAACGTTTTGGGTTCGAATTGTGGTGTGAGATGTCTTTTTTTCGATTTTTTAAATTTAAATATTGAAGCAGGGTTATTTAAGCCATTTTTCACGTAACGTTCGTTTTTCTGTGTGTTTTTTTACTTCGCTTATTCTTAGGTTTTCATTAACACCCCCCCCCCAAAAAAAAAACACCCGGGTACCCACCGATTTTTTAAGTTTTAATATCGAAACAGGCTTATTTAAGCTATTTTTCATGCGGTTTTTTTTTTGGGGGGGGGGTATTTTTCAGAAGTTTTAACGTTCGTTTTTCTGTTTTCTTTTTTGTTTTTCCGATTTTTACATTTAACATCGTTCGTTTGCCTTACGTTAGATTTTTTTTTTGTTTTTCTTTTCGATGTTTTTATTACCCCCCCTGCTTAAGTTTTAACGTTCGTTTTTCTGTTTTCTTTTTTTACTTCGCTTATTCTTACGTTTTCATTAACACCCCCACCCCGACCGACCACACACACCCCAAAACACCCGGGTAACCACCGATTTTATAAATTTTAATATCGAAACCGGCTTATTTAAGCCATTTTTCACGTGTTTTTTTTTAATTTTTTTTTTTATTTTTAGTCTTAACGTTCGTTTTTCTGTTTTCTTTTTTGTTTTTGTTTTTTCGATTTTTACATTTAACATCGTTCGTTTGCCTTACGTTAGTTTTTTTTGTGTTTTTTGTCTTGATTACCCCCCCCCCCGCTTTATTTTTCAGATAAGTTTTAACATTCGTTTTTCTGTTTTTTTTTTTTTTTACTTCACTTATTCTTAGGCTTTCATTAACAACTACACACACATCCAAACACTCGGGCAACGCCAGGTACCCCCTCGCTATGTATGTGACCATTTTGTGTATGTCTCGCAAAGGCTTTTCTCGCACACGGTCCTGGGAGAGGGGTAACGATCACTTAGAACTGTTTATATAGGCCGTAGATAATAATATCTAGGATTTTAGAATGCATGTAGCGTAAAGATTTATTTACGTTGATTTTTACAAAATTATTGCTATTTTGGCTTCTCGTGTGTTGATTGGGCTTTTTCATATAAAAAGCAAAACTAATTCAAACCAGTCGTGTTCTAGGAATCGCGCTGCGATCAAAGTGTAGTATCTGTTCTCAGTTACTAAACCTTGACCTTGTGAATAAGACTGGTAGCGTCACCCACTTGACCAATTTTTCTGGTCAAGTTCAAGGGTTTACTTGTTTGGCCTCAAAGGACCGACCCCATTCTTTGGGTGAGTGGTCTTTCAGGCATTGTTATTGTTTTGTTATTTGTTATTATTAACTGTTTTTTTCCTTTGTTGCAGATTGTCCAGTGTCTGGATCCGACTTAAGCAGCCAGCCGGGCTAGGGGAAACCGACGTGCCTTTTTAGGCAAAGGTCCTCCGAGTTTCCAAATCGGCGGGTCGGAGAAGGGCACTGGGCCACCACCTAGAGGGGGCAGGCTTCTGTCACCATTGGTGTAGGATCTGCAAAGGGTTCGGGGGGTGCCGTACTGAAAGCCACACCCAGTTCGAGAAGGGTCACGGGGGTCGCCGCCCCCAGTTCAGAAGGGTCGGTGGTCGGTATGAGAGGGGTTCCGGGGGTCGCTGCCCCCAATTCGGTAGGTTTGTCATCGGTCGGTTCGTGTACGGTTCCAGGGGTCTCCACCCCCAGTGCGGTCAGTACTGTGTCGGGGGTTGCTGCCCCAAAAGGCAACCCCAGAGCGGTCGGTTCGAGTATGGGTCCGGGGGCAGCCACACTCAGCGCTTCGCAAGTAGCAATGGTCGACCTGAGTGCAGTAGCAGGGCCGGGCAGATCGAGCGACCTTGGATAATGCCCGCTACCATGATGGCAAAGACGAGGGAGGAAGAATTGGCTGCCTGGAAAAAGTTCGTCGAGGGGGCCCCAGGATGCAAAGAAGCCTGGAAGGCCACACAAAAGAAGCACAGGAAGCCAGTGAAGAAGTGGTGGAACCTGGACAGAGGAACAGAAAAATAGCCGATGCAGTCAAAGGCCAGTAGCCCCCAGAAATCAGCAGCAGAGGGGCGAAGAAAATCCAAGTCACTCGATGTCATCGTGGTTGATGGGTGCTCCTCGGGGGTGGGGGGTTTAAATGACAAGACGCCGGCCAGCGTAGAAGAGTGGCCAGCCCTAACACAAAGTGATGCCTCCCCAATACTGGCAGCTCAAAAACCAAAGCCAGAAACACAGCAGCCTGCCGGGACCAGTATGCCAGAGGAACCCGGGAAGACAGGAGGAGCCTGGAACCAGAAGGTTGGCACAAAGAAGACTCCTGATTACTATAGAGACCTATTTGAGACCAAATATCGGGAGTATGTCGAGGGTAATACCGCGAAAGCTCTACCAGGGACCCTCGACAACATCAAGGACAGGACTTTATCTCTGGTAACTCTCGAGGCCAACGGAAAGGGGCTCACCGGGGTTCCCCTGGAAAAAATGAGGGAAATACTGGGTGACCTCAAAATCCCGGCCCAGTATTTAGTAAGACGCTACCATGCAACGTGGGTTCTCCTGTTGCTGTCGAAGAGGTGGGCATAGGGGGACCTCACCTGGAAGAATATCAGGCTGCGCCTGGAGTACAAATCTAAAAGACAAACAGTGGTCAGTTATGAGGGTTCCATGTTTTATCAGGGAGGACCAGCTGGGAGCCACCTTATCCCAGTATGGAGAGATGGAGGGGGTGTACCCGGTGAAGGGCCCCCGTAATATACTTTTAAAACAAGTATGCGCATAGATAGGAAAAATTTCCACCAAATTCCCGTGCTACTCATCTGTAAGGGCTGGCAGATGACAGTGATTGTTGAAGGGAGGAGGCCACTGTGCTGGCAATGCCTGAAGCCCGGGCACATGTCCCGTTTTTGCCCTCTGAGGAAGGAGCCGGCTCAAGAAAAGTCGGAAAAGAAAGGAAAGCTGGCAGAAGGAAAACAGACTCCAGAAAAGGAGGTAGAGACCAGCAAAGACACAGAAGGTTGGAGTAAGGTCGTTGCCAAGAAAGGGAGGAAAAAGGAAGAGGAGGCCCCTCCAGCACCAACATTTGTGAGACCGAATAGGGGAGGTCAAGCAAAGGCACTTTGGAGGATGTTGGAGGTGGGAAAAACTTTATTTCCGGGCTTCAGGCTGGTGGACGGAGAGCACCCATCATTGATTCAAATTACCAAGCGTTGTGAGGGACGGATCCCTGTTTATGTTCACCCTTCCTTCTATAGGGTGATTTAGTTGATGTTCCCCTTGGACGTGGAGGGCCGGGCCAGAGACGGGCGGCTTACACCCGACCTGCTCACGGGCAGTCTCGGTCAGGCCTTCGACGTCCTTACTCCCAAGGATTTCAGACCCTTAGTAGACGAATACTACTAGCTGGGGAAACATGGCCACAAGCTTGAACCTAGCTAGTTTGAATGCGAGGGGCATGAGATCTCAAAGCAATGATACTTGCGTTCTGTGGGATCTCGTGGCCCTTGAGGTAGACATAGCTGCACTACATGTGACCCACTTTGTTGGGGCTGGGGACTGTGGTGTTCTGGTAAACGATTTTGACGTTTACTCAGCATATCGCAGCCTCCAGAGCTGGGGGGTTTCTGTACTAGTGAGTCACACCCTGTCTGCGACGGTTACTGTTGTCCAAATGGATGCTCATGGGAGGCTGGTCGTGGTCGATGTTACCGTTAAAAGCGGCCCGTTCCGGATTGTGGCAGTTTATTTGCCTAACATCCACAGTGAGAGGGTTTCCCTTTTTTGGCGGGTGGAGGTGTTTCTCTCTTCGGGTCCGGAGTGGGTAGTTTTAATTGGGGGACTGGAATGCCGTCCTGGACCTCAATATAGATAAGGTCGGGGGGGTTAGAGAGTCGGATCGGTGTGATAAGAGCCTGTCTGACCTGATGGCCTCGTGCGATTTGGTCGACAGGTTCCGTCTGGATCACTCCGGGAGGGAGATGTGGACGTGGATGGTACTTTGGCCGTCTGTCCGAGCACATACTTGAACAGAATGTTAATTAGAAGAGGCGACATAGATTTCCTATCTTGTCCCATGTTCCACTGGTTAGGTCATTCGGACCACAAACTCGTGTTGGCCCATCTGAAATTAGGTAATAGGCCTAGGTTGGCTGGCTACTGGAAGTTGAACGTCTCCTTGTTGGACTTGAACGACTTCCGGGAGCAGCTGACGTCACTAATTCAGAAATAGTTTGTGGGGGGCGGTTACCGGGAGTAGCTGGTGGGTTAAGCTTAAGGTTACCATTAGGCTCTTTTATGTCCAATATAGCCAACACCTCGCGTTAACTAGGGCGCGGAACAAAAGGCAGCTAGATGATAGACTGACCCGGACGGTGGAAGGGGGGGTCCCTAGAACTAGCTCTAGTTAAGGGGGACCTGAATCGCTTGGCTAGCGAGCAATATGCAGGTCAGGTAGTTAGAGCGATGTTAAAAAGAGTCTCCAACGAAGCCATGAACGTTGACGCTGTTGAGCGTAAGGCTGTCCTAAGACGCCGCTCGGATGAGTACATTCGGGAGGTGAAAAACCTGGAAGGGCGCTCTCTCGTGTCGGCACGGGAGATCTGCAATGGGTTTCGGCAACATTTGATGGAATGCTTCACCCAACTACCCAGACTCCGCGACCAGGAGTTTGGCAGCTATTTAGCTGGCTCACCCCGCCTTACTATGGCCCGAGCGGCTGTACAATAGTGAAGGGGAGGGAACAGCTATTAAGCCGTCCATCTTCTTCAAAGCCCAAATCCAGTCTCCCCGATCTAGCCAACCTGACCACGTCACTCATACGTAATCTGGTCAGCTGACCTTCGGTTCTGGTAAACGTGTCTACCTCCATGTTTACTCACATCTCTCTCTCTCTCTCTCTCTTCTGTAAAATTCCTTTAGCTGCGAGGGGATGGTTACGGAGCGCAAGGTCATTACTGCGTTGAAGCAGGTTGGCCACAACAAATCTCCGGAACTCGATGGTTTACCCTATGAACTGTACTTGAGGCTATCACCCATGTTGGGCGTGTTTAACCACTGGTTTGCCCAGGACTCGATCCCGAGGCAGGTAACCAAAGGAGTGGTCACGCTTCTGAAGAAGGGGGATCGGCATGGAGGGGGGAATCTAGATGAATATAGACCCATAACTCTGCTTTAAGCAGATTTCAAGATTTTGTCCTGCGTTTTTTTTTTTGTTTTTTTTTTACACAGTGATCACCATTTATCAAGGCCCGGAAGCCACTCAGGGATAAGGGTTATTGCAAGTACATTACGTTAGTGTGGAGATTTGATGAAGTGTTTAATTAAGGGGGCAGTTCATTAGGAATTTGTTAACGTTGGACTTGAAGACATCCAAGTTGTAGTCCGGAGGGAAGCAGGCAGACGGAACAGAGTTCCACAGGCGTGCAGTTCTAAGAAAGAAGCTTTGTTCATGGAATCCGCGTTTTGATTTAGGCACAGATATAGAGTGGGGGAAATTTTTCACAGTGGATTCAGCTAGACAGGTGTTTTTCGTGAAAGATTGGCGAGGGGGGACCAGAGATTGGAGTTCAGACGAGCACCTGCCATGAAAATAACGATAAAACATGGATAGGCTCGCAACGTCTCTTCTGTGGGAGAGAGGTTGCAGGGTAGAAAATAGGGCATCCCCCACTAAGCCACGAAGTCTATTTTGTACTCTGTCAAGGCAGGATAGGCTGTTTTCGGCTGCTCCTGCCCAGATATTCCATCCTTCTTGCGAACCGACTGCAGGTTGTTATCGGTGACTTGGTTGAGCCGGATCAGAACTACGCTGTGAAGGATTGATCGATTCAGAACAATTTGCACTTGGTTTGCATGATCATAGAGGGTCTAGAAGCCGACACGGAAGCCACACTGATCAATTTAGATCAGTCCAAGGCATTCGATAGGGTCGACCGTGGGTTCTTGAGATCTGTTGTGGAAACCACCGGCTTTGGTCCGGACTTCCGCAAGTGGGTCTCTGCTCTGTATCATGATCCCGCGGTAGTGGTGCAAGTTAACGGTACGTTGTCGGAGTCCTTTAGGATCTCCTGGTCGGTGCGGCAGGGTTGCCCGCTGTCACCTCTGTTATATGTCCTGGCGTTGGAGCCCTTCCTTCACAAATTAAGGGACGAGGCGGTGAGACCAGTCCTGCACAGCATAACTCTACCTGGTGGCAAATTTGCCAGAGTGTCCACGTACACTGATAACGTCACCATGTTCACTGCACGGCGTAGTGACATTGAAGCAGTAATAGAAGCGGTTGCTGAGTATGAAGTTGTCACAGGGGCGTGATCAATCGCAGCAAGTCCGTTGGCCTGCAGTTGGGCACCTGGACCGGACCGGAGTAAACTCGCTTCTAGGTGCGTTTGGCTGGACTGATGGCCCAGTTAAGATCCTCAGAGTGTGGTTCAGGCCGGACCTCCAGCTGGACAAAAATTGGTCGGAGGTACAGACGAAGGTCGAGTCGTCAGTAGGGACTTGGATTTGGAGGAAATTGTCCTTGAAGGGTTGTGTGGAGGCATGTGCAACGTACATGTTTCCACAGATCCTTTACCGCTTGTCTGTTCTTCCCCTGCCTGTGGATCGCTGTAAGGCTTTAGAGCGCCTCCTGTTCAAACTTCTTTGGATGGGAGGAAAGCCGTATGTCCACAGAAACTCAGTGAGGGAGGCTTAGGAATGCCTGACTTACAAAGCCATAAGCACACTGAAAGACTGGCATTCCTGAGTCGGACACTGATGGAGGAAACGCACTGGGTACCAGTCGTGGAGCAAGCCTTTCCATGGCTCATATCCGACCCTGCCGCTGAAGGTTGCAGAAGACCGGTGGGGGAACGGCGTTTCCTGACTGAATGCCGAGTCGCCCTTAGGGCATTGCCGGGGTCCAGTGACCTTGCACGGCCTAGGTGGAGGCTATATGAGGAGTTAGTGGTGGATACCGCGAAAGATCCGCTGGTGGAGCGGCTGCATCTGTCGAGGGAGGGAATCTCTCTCACTGTGGAGTTGAGTGCCTGCCAGTAGTTACTTGAATAATGCAGAGTTTTCTGTCACATGGAGGCTAGTTTGGGACGCACTCCCACTCTTCGGCAGACTAGCCAGGGATTTCAGGGATACTGAGTATTATCTCCCGTGCCCATGCTGCAACGACGAAGAGGAGGAGGAAACAAAGGAACATGCATTCTTTCATTGCAGCGGGGGTCGGAGTCTCTGGAAGTATGTCAGAGAGGTAATGGCTCGCATCGACCCCGAGTGGTCGGTGCCACTTGATTTAGCGTACGTCGTCGACAATGTGGACCTGCCATTTACCAGGGAGAAACGGGCTGTGTTTCTAGCAATCCTAGCTGTAGCTAGGTTAGTGACGTGGGTTTCACGTCTGGACATTGTCTATGAGGGGCGATCTGTTTCAGACTAGGATCTGGTCGCTTATTTTAAGCATCAACTTAAAATAAAGATCAGATGTGATTGGAAAAGATTGCACTGTATAGACTTTGATAGGAGATGGGTGCACAACGCTAGCTTGTGCATCCGACGAGGCGCTAGGTTCGAGTTCGTGTTTCCACCCTAGTGGTATTGGTCCTAAGGTGCTAGGGTTGTTTTTTCTCGGAACCCAGCCCTTTGTTTAATACAAAGTTTACTTTGTACTATGGGTAGAAGCTAGTTAGTTAGGCGTGGTAACCACTAAGAGTGGAAGATAAGTTCTTTATTAGGGCCTAGACTAGGGGAGTAAGTGTGTCGATCGCGTCCCCGAGTCTTTATTTTTAATCGGCACTAGGAGAGCTTCCAAAGATGCCCAGCCGACTTGTTTGCTTTGTCCCCAGCCTGTTTTTTCGCCCATTACGTCTTTATCTTGGAAGACACCGTCCATTCCTGTTGACCCCAACCCCAAGTTATTTTCACAGAAGTGCAGTCCTTCAGGTCCTCCACTCCCCACTAGGGAATGACCTGCTTACTTTCACCTCCCCCCACGGGGAGGGGACCGGAAGACAGTGGGCGTTCCATTCGACGAATAGCAAGTAGGAAGGGGGGGATCCCCTTACTAACCTGCCCCCATAGGTATTTTGTTTATTTGTTTCCTTTTTCTTTCTTTTTGGGTGTTTCATAGTTTTCCCCCCCTCCCCATCATCTCACCTCCATTATAAAAAAAAATATTACTTTTGGTTGTAAATATATATTAATTTATATATTAATTTATATATTAATTTCTTCACCCTAAAATCATCAGTTTTCTACAGGGAGGGGTCAGCAAAAACCGTCCTCTCATGACAAGTTTGCTTCTACGCATGCGCAAATGACGTCGGAACATGATTCAGGTTAAATATTAAAAAAAAAACGACACAAGTTCATTGACGTTGTC
The DNA here is from genome assembly GCF_053919585.1 of Euprymna scolopes. Lineage (NCBI taxonomy): Eukaryota > Metazoa > Mollusca > Cephalopoda > Sepiida > Sepiolidae > Euprymna > Euprymna scolopes. The sequence continues at coordinate 102,239,570 of NC_136504.1, read as the reverse complement.
TTAGCTCAGTTGCTTAGAAGGCGGCCTCATTATCTAAAGGTTTTTGGTTCGAATCGTGGTGTGAGATTTTTGTTTTTTCGATTTTTTAAATTTTATTGAAACAGGGTTATTTAAGCCAGTGTTTTTTGTTTTTTTTTTTGGTTTTTATTTTTCAGTTTTAATGTTCGTTTTTCTGTTTTCTTTTTCCATCACATTCGCGTTTTCATTTTTTGTTCTTCCGATTTTTACATCATTCGTTTGCCTTACGTTATTTTTTTCTGTTTTTCTTTTTCGATTTTTTAAAGTTTTAACATTTTTTTTTTTTTAATATTTACTTCGCTTATTCTTATGTTTTGATTAACACCCCCTACCCCCGCCCAAGCACACACACACCTCTAAACACCCGGGCAACGCCGGGTACCCCCTGCTAGTCGTATCTAAAACCTCGTCGTATGGCGTAGGGTGTATAAATAAATACAATCTATCGTCGTATTTAATAAAGCATATCTTAGTGCATTCGTATCTGAAGGAAGTTCTACATGTATATATATATATATATATATATATATATATATAAAGCTGAACGTCTGTGTGTGTCTGGTCACGAATAGGCTCCTATATGGTTGACTATTATAGAAAACTGATCACATATAATGATAGAAGATTTATCGAGACACAGGAATGAGTATGTTTCATCTGACATAATGATGATTCATTAAAATTGTGGGGTCTGCGTACGTGCCTGGTCCACAAAGTATGGAAATAAATAAAATTTTAAATTAAAAAAAAAACGTTTACAAGTGTTTTTGATATAGATGTAAATAATACTTTGATAACTATGTTTTAACTTAAATAGGGATGGTATAATAAAATTGTGGGGTCTGCGTTCGCGCCTGGCCTCCATAGAAAGGAAATAGGCACAAACTTTAATAAAGACTTTTCATATCTATCTGCGTAAGTAAACTTTGATAATTGTTTCAGTTTTAATAAATATGGTATAATAAAATTATGGGGTTTTCGTTCGCGCCTGACCTCCATAGAATGGAAATATGTCACAAAGTTTAACAAGGTTTTTTAATATAGATCCACAGAATATTGTGATAAGTGTTTCAGTGTGAACAGGTATGGTATAATAAATTATGGGGTTCATCTATTTTATTTTTACTTTCATCATATTTTGCTTTGGTATTGACACCCCCAAATTCGAAGCTATCTCTTTACAACCCTTCCTTTTCATAATCTATCATACTTTCATAAATCAGAGTCCATTTTCTGTTGGCTGTTTTTTAACCCAGTCAACGACGGATACTCTTGCTAGTATATATATATATATATATATATATATATATATATATATATATATATATATATATATATATATATATATATATATATATATATATTATATTTTAAGCCTCCCTTTTTGGGTAGAGCATTGTCGTAAGTAATCTCACATTTACTTAATTGGCTGAAAAAATGCGACGCTCACTCTTTGTTTATAAACAAGCGGTTAGAGCACTGTAAAAGTGGTGGACGGATGTTTGCTTAAATAGACATTTGGCGAGGTTATTTACGGGCGCCGCTCCCGTGGGTCGATCGGTGGAACTGCTGACTGTCATCACGATGATTCTAGGTTCAATCCTCGGCTTGGGAGAGGTGCTAGTCTAGCGGCACTGATGAGTTGTGATACAACGAAACAGGACTGTATGTCGAATGTAATATCACCCCCCAAAATGTTTCCATCTGTAAATATTCCTCGATTTTATAGCAACCTCACACATTGACTGTATTTCTTTACAATACCTCCATCTGTTGACCAACAAAATCGATATTATAAGATGTGACAATTTCCGTTCGAAAAACACGTCTTAACCCCGTATTATTTGAGTTGTAGCGTTGACCTATACTCACGACACGAACCCGTACACCTCCTCCTCTTTCCCGCTTTTCCCAGCACACACAATGTGGTTTTACCCCCACCCCCACCCTTTTAAATATCCGTGACTGTCACCCCCTCCTTCTCCCCCTCAGCTCGCCCGCCTCTGTCCACCCTTCCCGTTTGCTTTCGTCCATTTCCTCTTCCCGCCACTCACTCCCTTTAACAAACCTTCTCTTCGTGGCTTTTTTTTTTTTTAAATCAAATCGTTGTTTCCAAAAGTCAACCGACACGCGCGTGTGCGGATAAATGAACACACGCGAAAGAAAACACGTCGTGACGCGATATTCTTCTGACGTCATACGAACATCACTATTGCAGTCATTATCGCTTTCAAAATTAAACTCATTATTAAACTTATCATCATCATCATCATCATCTTCATTATCATCATCATCATCATTATTATATTCATTAGTAGTAGTAGTAGTAGTAGTAGTAGTAGTAGTAGTAGTAGTAAACTAGGACAGAAAGCCAAGAACGAGCTTGAAAGGGGGTATAGATTGCTGGAAAAAGAAACGATGAACGTTTTAACAATGTTGAAAGAGAAGGTCCACACTGGTGGTATGAAAATTAGGAACTCTGTTGGAAAAAGTGTTGCCTTTCGGCAGAACACCCTTTTCCGGAACAATCAGTCTCAGCTGTATAAAGAATTAAATGGTAGTAAACAGGCGGGAAATAACAACACTCCAAATGCAAAAGATGCAAGGAAGTTCTGGAGTGGGATTTGGTCTGTCGAAGGGCGATATAATAAGAAGGCTAGCTGGTTGGGAGATGTCAGAGAAAGCCTATCAGAAATGCAGCAGATGAAGAACGTTGAGATAACCATCGATGACGTTAAGGCTGGCATACGAAGGATTACAAACTGGAAGGCACCTGGTCCAGATGATGGGCTTCTGGTTTAAACAGTTTCAATGCCTTTATCCACCTATATCTGCTGCCCTGAAAAGGGTTGTAGAGTCGGGAAATGTCCCTGATTGGCTTGTGAGGGGAAGAACAACACTGATTAGGAAAGATCCTGCAAAAGGAACAGATGCCAATAATTATAAACCAATTACATGTCTGCCATTGATGTGGAAACTGTTGACTGGAATATTTGCAGAGAAAATTTATGAACATCTAGAGAGTAATGGTGTTTTTCCTGACGAACAAAAGGGGTGCCGGAAAGGCTCGAGAGTTACTAAAGAGCAACTACTAATTGATAAAGCAATAATGCAGGATGCGTAGAAGAAGAGGAGGAATCTGAGCGTAGCATGGATCAATTACAGAAAGGCTTATGACATGGTTCCTCATTCAAGGATACGTGAAACACAATTGATGATGAAGTTGCTGGGAATGTGGTAGGGCTTTTGGAGACAAGTATGGCTCAATGGAAAACGGTGCTGACAGCAAACAGAGAGGAGATGGGGCAGGTTGACATTAAACGTGGGATATTTCGAGAAGATTCATTATCACCACTTCTTTTTGTAATGATAATGAGGCCACTGAGCATCCTCTTGAAGAGAAAAAAACTGGGGTATAACTTTGGATCTGGTGACAGACGCCTCAACCATCTACTATTTATGGATGATTTGAAAATATTCGGTAGAAATGAAAAGGAAATGGAGAGACTGGTAGAACTTATGAGAACATACTCAGAAGACATTGGGATGGAGTTTGGGATGAGTAAATGTGCGGTGTTGGTGATGAAAAGAGGAGTAAAGGTTCATTCGAATGGAATAGTGCTGCCAAATGGAGAAATCATGAAAGAAATAGAAGATACAGGGTATAAGTATTTAGGAGTGCTGGAGGGTGTAGGCATCATGAACAGAGAAATGAAAGAAAAAGTCAGGAAGGAGTATCTTAGAAGAGTGAAACTAATTGCAAAGTCGAAACTGTATGGAGGAAACCTAATGAAAGCAGTGAATGCATGGGCAGTCAGTGTTTTGAGATACAGTGCAGGAATTTTAGAATGGTCTGACAAGGATTTGCATGCCATGGATATCAAAACAAAAGTTTTAGCAATATTTGGTATATTTCACATTCGAAGTAGCATAGCAAGGCTGTATCAAAAGAGGAAAGATGGTGAGAGAGGATTGAAAAGTGTAAAAGATTGTGTTAGAACCGAGGAGATGTCGTTGAAGGGGCATGTGGTTAGAAGTGAGGAGTGGATGCTTAAGGTTGTGGCCAATGAAGTGGAGGTATGTGAGACCAAGGCTGATTATGTGAAACATATGGATAGAGAAAGGGCAGAGGAACTGGCTAGGAAGAAAATGCATGGAAGGTTCTTCCAGGATATAGCAGAAGTGGCTGATGAAAGATCATGGCAATGGCTTAGAGCTGGGTATCTGGCTAAGAGTACTGAAGCTTTTGCTTGTGCAGCACAAGAGCAGGCATTAGGAACACGATTGTTCAAAAAAGTGATTCTAGGAGAGGAAGTTGCTGCAGAATGCCGGATTTGTGGTAAGACCTCATAGTCAATTGCGCCCCTTGCAGCAGGGTGTAATGCACTGGCCCAGAGAGAGTACCGCAAAAGACACGATCGCATGGGACTTTGGATATATTGGGAGGTGTGTAAGAGGGTTGGGGTAAAGTGTGCTGGAAAATAGTTTGAGGGGGTGCCTGATGAAGTGAGAACAAGTGAGGATGGCAAGGTAAAGGTATGGTGGCACAAAAGTGTCATAACCAATAAGCAATTGGAACATAATCGTCCGGATTTGGTCGTCATTGACAAGGTCTCAAAAAACTGGCAGATTGTAGACTTCTCAGTACCCTGGGACAGGAATGTGAGAGAGAAGGAGAATGAGAAGTAGAGAAATTATGCTCCATTGGCCTTGGAGATAAGGCGTATACATGGGGTTAAAATACAAATAATCCCGGTCGTAGTTGGTACACTAGGAGTAGTATCAAGTCGTCTGGAAGGACAATTGAAAAAACTACAAATCCCCGATGTTTTAGGCGGCCTTCAAACCTCTGCAATTATAGGTACCACCAACATCCTTAGGGAAACCTTTGATCCTTGAAGCTCCTGGTTTGAAGCCGGGATTAAGGGAAATCCTCTGGAAATGAATCCCATCCCTTTCCAGAGATACGTTCATAAACAAAATCAGAATTCTTCTTCTTCTTCTTCTTTATTATTATTATTATTATTATTATTATTATTATTATTATTATTATTATTATTTACTCTCTAGGAGTTTTCACACAGATCATCATCAAAGAATACTCTTTGAGAACAACTTGTTGTGTTCCCTGGAGTCTGAGTGACAACAATCTCTCCAGATTTCGAGTACTCTCCACCTTTTATGATACCATTTGCAAATTAATTTGCATATTGCAACAACCGTTTACCATTGATTTCTTGTTGGTAACAGCCATTGGTCCTCACTGAAATTTGAGTGCCAACAAGCCTCCCCAAAGTCTCAGTCCTCGTTGCACTCATCCAGTAGAGGCCTGGTTGGTGCTTTCTCTCCTCGGTCTTTCCATCCTCCTTGACCACGGCCACCGAGAGTAAGAAGGCCTGTTAACTGAAAAATGTCTGCAGGCAATGTAGGTAAGATTTGTCAGACTGTCACTACGATATGAGGGCCATTTGAAAAAGAGCAATAAAACATTTTTAAAAAGGAACACAATTCGATTAATATTGAAACTGAACTTTATTCAATATAAAATATAAATATAATAATATATCTATGTAAAATTAAGTAATTTTAAAGCAATATACACTTTAATACTGATAAAACTGAATTATGAATTTAGGAAACAAGCAATTAAAAAAAACATTAAACACAAACGATGAATAATTTTAAAAGTGAAAACAAACGATAAATAATTTTAAGAATGAAAACAAACGATAAAATAAAAAAATTAGAATCAAACAAATAATTTAAATACAAACAAACAAACAAAAGTTACAAGTGCAGAAATATTTTTAATTTAATTTAGAGAAAAATCACATGGGTTGAATGTTATTTTTTGGAACTTTAGAGATTATTCGGACTAATGTTCTCATCTTGCGTGTTTATTTCACAACGTTTTATTATCGAATCTTGACTTCTCCTTTATTACATCTTCAGGCCGAAAATGATGTTCACATTCCTAAAAACATAATTAAAGAAAACATTCATACCATAATGTAAACTATTGTTTAAATATAAGAAAAAACAGTAAACAAACATTTACAATAATAATCACAGTGTAGTATCTGTTCTTATGCTACACTTCATTTGCTGGAGGAGAAATCCTTCATAACCGAGACAATTTTCATTTCATTTTTGTTCCTATCCAGAGTTCCCCTTTTTGGGGAGCTAAATTTTCCCACATAAAAACCGACCTTGTGTCTAACTGTGCTTTCGTGGGGAGGCAAGTAAATAAATTTTTAAAAAATATTTTTGACAAATATTCTCATGTAAAAATTATTTGTTTATAATTCTAAAAAGAAACAATCAATTTTAATATATAACGCTCAGTCACTGGTAATTTCATTAATAGCCACGAGGTGAATAATTTTCAAACCGACTTTAGAAAAAAAATAGAGAACTTTCAAATATTTGGACATACTCAATGAAAGGTTTCATTTATTATTAAAAAAAACATTTTGACAATTATTCTCATGTAAAAATTATTCGTTTATAATTTTAAAACCTAAAACAAAATTAAATTAAATTTTCAACCTTCCTGATAGACTTTTTAGTCTTATAAGAAAATAAACAGTTAAAAATATCAACATAATATTTGCTGTATTAGCAATAAATAGTATTGTTTCTTTAATTTATATTAACAATGTTATCAAACGTTATGAAAGTACTTGAATACAGTTCTAATTAAATACACATTAAATTATTAACAAATAACATTACTTACTTTACTATATTTGGTTGGAATAAAATTTTCCCTTCTAATGGCACGTATCCAAATTGAGAAAATTTAGGAAAAGAAAATGTACTTTGGGGCCTTTTGGATAATTTCCCCGGCAATTTGTAACAACGCAAGAATACACCATGTTAGACAGCAAACTGAAAACTAGACGAAACTGCTGCTGATAGCCTAGATCATATCCCTACAAGTGAATCTGATAATGACGTCACGCTGTCATGTGCATCGGCCTTATTTACTCTCGGTAGCCACGCCTTGACCCTTCAACTATTTGGTGCTGTGTCAGTCGTGCTGACCCCTGTTTTAGGGGGAGGGTTGGGGGGCGAAAAGAGAGGGGAAAAGGAAAATGGGGAAAGGAATAGGGAGGTGAAAAAGAAGAGGGGGGAAGAGAAGTACAGGGATGGGAGGAAGAGGGGGATAGACATTTTTAACTTTTGGTGTACTCTTGTTCTCTTGTTTGCGCTCTTTTTTGTTTCATTTCTGTTTCAGTTGATATATGTCCGGTTAGAATTTATCACTCATGTGGACTAGTTTCTGCGCTCAAGGGTTTTCCTTAAGATTTTAGCTGTTTTCAGCATTAAGGTTCGTTGCATAATGTCAGTCTTTCCATCGATTCTGATATCTCCTAGTTTTTTTTGTTTTTTTTTCCAAGTTTTTTTTTTTTAACTGTTCCTAGTGCTCCTACAATTATCGGCATTATATTGATTTTCTCCAAGTTCCATATTCCTTTCAGTTCGTATACAAGTTCCGCATTTTCTATTTCTTTTTCCTGTCTCTTTGATCTTCATCCTGTGGTCTGCTGAGACTGCAAAATCTATAATTTAGCAGAAGAGGTCTGGTTAGTGCTTTCTCTCGTCGGTCTTTCCATCTTTCTTGACCCTGGGCGACATTTGATTATAAAATGTGAAAATACACATGAGCGTATGTATCGAAACATGCGTATACGTACGCACAGCATTACTTAGATTAAGTAGCACCCACGTTGTGGCGATGTATATCTAGCAGAAAGACCCGACGTTGCTCGGGATGACTACTATGTATTTTTTTCTCTCTGCTCATAACGGCATATTCCTTCCATTGATTTTACTGTTCCCCCCTCTTGCGTTTAGACCCCCCCCCAATATAGTCGAAAGAAGCTGAAATATTGGAAAACTCAGATTTTTAACAAAAGCCAATAAAACAAATAAAGTGATGAAAAACATACAACAAATAAAACAAAAGCAAGATAAATTACTCTTCTACCTACCTGAATAAGTTTAAGTGTTTTAACTTATTTTAAAACGTCTTTTTAGCTCAAAACAAACCACAATAAAGGGTCGAAAAACAAATAGCAACAGTTAAATGTTACCAAAGGCAAAATAAGTTACTCTTCTACCTACCTGGATAAGATTTTTTTTCTGTGTTTTAACATATTTTAAGCGTTTATTGATTCAAAACAAACCTAATCTCAAATTTGTGTAGTTAGAACGAAATTAAATCATGACAAAAACCCTTGATAATCACCCCAAAAAAAATTAAACAAAATAACTGGTAGAAATCCATCTAATAAATGTCAACAACCGTACGAAAATATAATGTTCTTCCTGTATTTTGCTTAATGTTCGATTTTTTAGCAATTATCAAGGGTCCTTGCGCAATGGTTAAGGCAGACATGTTTACATTTTGTTCTGTGCAGAATGAACATGCGGTTTCTTTGGAGCAAAAAAAACACTTTAAAATAAGTTAAAATAATAATTTAAAGATAGAATTTGTTTCTTGTAGTTTGTTTTGCCATTTTCATTTATATTAACTGTCTGTCCAGCTTTATTCCAAAATTCATAATGATCAGTTAATTAGTTTTTGAGTGAATCTTATATATACACATATAACAACATACCAACATACCTAACTTTATATATTTTTTTTTTACACAGTGGTCACCACTTATCAAGGCCCGGAAGCCACTCAGGGATAAGGGTTATTGCAATTACATTACGTTAGTGTGGAGATTTGATGAAGTGTTTACTTAAGGGGGCGGTTCATTAGGAATTTGTTAACGTTAGACTTGAAGAAATCCAAGTTGTAGTCAGGTGGGAAGCAGGCAGATGGAACAGAGTTCCACAGGCGCGCAGTTCTAAGAAAGAAGCTTTGTTCATGAAATCCACGTTTTGATTTAGGCACAGATAAAGAGTGGGGGAAATTTTTCACAGTGGATTCGGCTAGACGGGTGTTTTTCGTGAAAGATTGCTGAAGGGGGACCAGAGATTAGAGTTCAGACGAGCACCTGCCATGGAAATAACGATAAAACAAGGATAGGCTCGCAACATCTCTTCTGTGGGAGAGAGGTTGCAAGGTAGAGAAAAGGGCATCCTCCACTAAGCCACAAAGTCTATTTTGTACTCTGTCAAGGCAGGATAGGCTGTTTTTAGCAGCTCCTGCCCAGATATGGCAGCAGTATTCCATCCTTGGACATACTTGGCTTTTATATAGATAGAGAATTGCATCAGTAGTGAGATATCTTCTGGAGCGGTAGAAGGATCCCACCATCTTTCCAGCGACCTTGGCAACAGACTTGATGTACGTGTTCCATTTCAGATCAGTAGTAAAGGTCAAACCCAGAAGCTTGTCAAAACACGGGGCCTCTCCCAAACGAGAGCCATCCATCCCAATTGTTGCCAGATGGGGATCAGAGCGTTGATGATGTAAGGATAGGAGTTTGGTTTTAGATGCATTAAAGGTAACCAGCCACGTATTCCTCCACTGAACCATGCGCTCGAGATCAGAGGAGAGAGAATCAGAGAGAACTTTGTCATTTACAGCCTTTGATGTGTTGCTGTAGATGGTCGTGTCATCAGCATAGATGTCAACGAATGATTTAAGTATGGGTTTAGGGAGGTCATTAATGTAGATCAGGAAGAGAGTTGTGCCCAGGATTGACCCCTGAGGGACTCCAGCATTAATACTGCAGGCTTCTGATTTTTGTCCATCGACCACTACTCTTATGAGCCTATCGGAGAGAAATGATTTAATAATTGAGAAAACATTTCCAGTTATACTATAGCTGGAAATCTGGTGAAGTAGACCCTTATGCCATACTTTGTCTGGTCCATTGATAATTGTTGGGATAGAATGCACACTTCTGTTCAGGATCCTATTTGTTATTTGCCAAAATTGGTGGGAACCAAGCTGCTGATCAGCTACCTTGGGTTTAACAGACTGGGCATATAGCTCTCTTTCATTTTTTATTACTCTTTTACAGTGGTTGCTGGCAGTCCTGAAAGCAGCTTTAGTCTCAGTGCATCTATTACGTTGGTAGCTATGGAAAAAGTCATTTCTGTGCGCGATAGCAGCAGCACATTCTGGGGAGAACCATGGCTGGCTGTTAGGTTTTTGTTGGAATTTTTTAGATGGTATGAATTGGTCTATGCCTACAATTAACCATTCGGTCAGATCTGATACTATAGAGGACACTTCCTTTTTAAACATGGAGTGCAGATGTAAATCAGATATGAATGTACGGAAGCTGTCCCAGTCAGCCATAGAGTATCGGTATACAGTACGGTGGAGGAGTACGTCTGGGGGCTTCTTACATTTCGTTTTTATCTTAACTGATACAACGGAGTGGTCGGAGGATCTTAGAGAAGAATGAACGGAACATGAGCATAGCTCAGGGGAAGTTGAGAGAAAAAGGTCTAGGAGGATTGCATATTGACTGGGTGTATCGGGCACACGGGTGGGTTCGCGAACAATCTGAGTGAGGTCATAAGCAATGGCAAAATCATGACAAAACCTCCCCTCATCATCTGTCTTATTTGAATGGGTCAGCCATTCCACGTTATGGATGTTGAAGTCACCACAGATGTGGATGTTAGCCGAGGGATGTGCAGACAGGATGTGGTCTATTTTCTCAGATATGCTCTTAAAGATAGTAACTCCGCTGTTGTGGGGCCGATAGAGGGCAAATATAAATGCAGTGGTGTTAGCAAGTGCAACCCGGAAGCATATATAGGGTAAGTTAGGACCTTCTCTAGAGATATCCCTGCCACACAGTAAGCCATCTTTAATGTAGGCACATATTCCATGCCCATGGCGATCTTGGGTGTCAGATTTAGCTGTTAAATTAGAGTATCCGTTAATTATGAACTCATCTAGGGAAGTGGTCGGCCCTATTCCAGTTTCGCTTAGAAATAATATGTTCGGTTTCGTCTCCTGTAATTGGGTTTCAACCTCTGGAAGGTTGGAACGTAGACCCCTGATGTTGGAGAAGGAGACCTGGTAGTAGGGGTCTACGTTGGAAGATGGGGTTCTAGGTTTATTCGAGTTTTTTTTCTGGAGATATTTCATGTTGAGGTTTTGGGAATTGTGGAAACAGGTCGGCATATTTGGTTAGAGCAGTAGAGAGAGGGAAAGTAAGAGAGAAAAAGACAGGAAATTTTCTTTTTTTTTTTTTTTTGTAGCACACGAAAAGGTAAAGCCGTAACAATTACCCACTAGTATGGCATCGAGAGGCCCCACCAGACACTACTGCATGGTCCAGATCCACTCACCAAATGGCAATACAGCAGTCCCAGTACTTTGCGCCTGCTGATAGGACAGCCTCCTTAGTGGTTAATCCAAGGTTCGGGTACCTGACTATCAAGCGGATAATGTCAGCCCAGACAAAGCGTTTACCTCCAGGGGAGTTAAAAAAATAAGAATAAGATCGATTCTTTAAGCAGACATATATTGGCATAATGCAAAGCTCAACAAATTGTTTTGGCACTTATATGGAGTATCAATAAAAAAGAAAACGACAATATAAAAATATACACTAATGTATATAGATTTCTCCGTTTATTCCATAAGGATGGTACATCAGTCAGAGGTGTAGGATAAGTAAAACACTTTATACCATGGTATTTCGAAACCTAATGCTTCTCATCAAAAGAGGAGAGCAGATGCTAGGTAACATATTAGATGAGAAGCATTAGGCTTCGAAATACCATGGTGTAAAGAGTTTTACTTCATATTATTTGGATTCATCAGACTACTGTTCTCATCTTGAGAGCGATTTTCACAATGTTTCGGTCAATGTAACCTGCGACCTTCTTCAGGAATCTTGTCGAACTCAGGAATGTTTCTGTCAAACTCGGGAATTCGGATGTAATTTCGAGCAGAACCCTTTATTTACTTCATGGGGATAGCATGCTCTTGTTCTGTCGGCCATGACTGAATAGAGGTCCTAAGTAATTCGCAATTGTATTTTTCCGTCGCCCACACTGAGGATTGAACCTTCAACCGAACTCGTGGTGCAGTGGTTAGACTACTCAGAAAAATCAATTGTAAAAAGTGATATTCTCCTGAAGGTTCGAGGTCTGCCAGGCTCACGGAACGAAAAGGGAATTTAATCGCAATCCAGAGATTCTGCAATCTGTTATGAATAATGTTTAGGAAAGAGCACAAATATGCGAAGCTGAAAATGGACGACATTTAAAAGACATTATTTTCTATAAATAAAGATTATTAGAATTTTGCATTTATTTCATTAAATTCTCCAATGTCTTGGTTAGATTGTGTTAAAATTACAGAAAGATAGCATCAAAAATAAAGAATTTATTTAAGTTCAAAATCCTTTGGTGACTTTTTGGACAGCCTGTATATAGATACAAAATTAATACGTATGATTTAAATTGAAATAAAATAGGTTATATTTACAGTTTTAGGGGCTTATGTCCCATACATCATACTTATAAAATTTTCTGAGGAAAACAATGGAAGTGGCATCCTAACCTAAAGATGCTATGCAGATGTGAATCTTCTGTAAAACTTAAAATACATCCAATTAGGGTGAATTTTATTTCATTTATAATAGTCTGCTTGTTCCTTCCTTAGTAAAAAATGCTAAATTCGCGAAATCTGGTTTTAAAAAGGCCAATATGGCCAACCTGGATAAGAATATCAGAGTGACTTCCCTTTGATTTACTTCTGTTTTCAAATATAATTTTTTTTTCTTTTTCTTTTTTTACATAGGAGTCACCACTTATCAAGGCCCGGAGGTCACTGGAGGATAAGAGTTAATGAGTGTACAGTAGTCAATGGGACAATATCGTAGTAATCATTAGTTGTGGAAATTTGGCAAATTGGATTACTTAAGCGGATCATTGTTGTTATGGTGTGTGAAAGGAACTCGTAGTAATTTCAACATACAACGGTTTTTCACCGAAGAAAGAAGTCAGTGAAACTTTACATAAAAAGGGAACATTCAAAAGAAACAGGGCAAAAACAAAACAAAATCATTGTCTGCTAAAAGATGCTGGACTGAAGAAATAAATTAAAGATTGTGATTTTATTATTTTTATTGAGCTGTGTAGCACAATATTACTTTCTGAGTAAATACTCAGCATTTATTTGTATTTATTTGTATTTAGTTTTATTTATTAATATTTTTAATGATTAGTATTTATTTGTATTTAGTTTTATTTATTAATATTTTTAATGATTAGTGTTTATTTGTATTTATTAATGATTAGTGTTTATTTGTATTTATTTGTATTAATTTGTATTTATCAGCATTTATTTGTATTCATTTGTATTTATTAGTATTTATTTTTATTAGTGTTTATTGGTATGTATTTTTCGTAATTAGTGTTGATTTGTATTTATTAGTATTTATTTGTATTTATTAGTATTTATTTGCATTAGTATTTGTTAGTATTCATTGATATTTATTAGTATTTATTTTTATTTATTAGTATTTATTAGTATTTATTTGCATTAGTATTTGTTAGTATTCATTGATATTTATTTGTATTTATTTTTATTTATTAGTATTTATTAGTATTTATTTGCATTAGTATTTGTTAGTATTCATTGATATTTATTAGTATTTATTTGTATTTATTTGTATTTATTAGTATTTATTAGTATTTATTTGCATTAGTATTTGTTAGTATTCATTGATATTTATTAGTATTTATTTGTATTTATTTGTATTTATTAGTATTTATTAGTATTTATTTGCATTAGTATTTGTTAGTATTCATTGATATTTATTAGTATTTATTTTTATTTATTAGTATTTATTAGTATTTATTTGCATTAGTATTTGTTAGTATTCATTGATATTTATTTGTATTTATTTTTATTTATTAGTATTTATTAGTATTTATTTGCATTAGTATTTGTTAGTATTCATTGATATTTATTAGTATTTATTTGTATTTATTTGTATTTATTAGTATTTATTAGTATTTATTTGCATTAGTATTTGTTAGTATTCATTGATATTTATTAGTATTTATTTTTATTTATTAGTATTTATTTGTGTTTATTTGTATTTATTAGTATTTATTTGCATTAGTATTTGTTAGTATTCATTGATATTTATTAGTATTCATTGATATTTATTTGTATTTATTTGTATTTATTTGTATTTATTAGTATTTATTAGTATTTATTTGCATTAGTATTTGTTAGTATTCATTGATATTTATTAGTATTTATTTTTATTTATTAGTATTTATTTTTATTTATTAGTATTTATTTTTATTTATTAGTATTTATTTTTATTTATTAGTATTTGTGTTTATTAGTATTTGTGTTTATTAGTGTTTATTCGTATTTATTTATATTTATTAGTATTTATCAATTTATCTCGTTTGGGTCAGTTCTGTACTTAAAATACATGGACACTATTTGCATAGAAATATTAATAAACTTTATATTTGGTGTGTGTCATTGGTTTTTCTATCCAAAAACATAATTTTGTTCACTATCCAGAAAAAAAATATGAGCTTTTTCGAAACATTTGCTGATTAAATATATTTCTCATCCATAGAATTTCCACAGGTCCTGCTAGTACGTACAAAATTCTCACAGTGAAGACATTGGAAGTGGTCCTGAATCTCTATGCTATTCTCTATGTACCAGATGTCTATGTGACACCCGTTTCATTTCAATGCCACTGACCTCTAAGTGATTCCTTGGGAAAAATGTGGCACTTATGTCACTCGCTTGTCGTTTGGTGGTAGATGTTCCCCGATTGTTCCTCGTGTCTTCTGATGAGAATGTCAGCGGCCAGTACCTGAAAGAGACTCGTCGAGCGTTTCTGCAAGCATGCCAAACGAATTAAAAAAAAAAGACAAGTCGATATTTGTTTTTGTTTTTTTTTCTGATTCAAAATTCCTTGTTATTCATGAAGGGCTACAATCGTCGTTTCGTATTTCACTAATAAGTTAGGGACTGGCCGTTTGTTAACTGCAAGGTCTTTCGTTTTCGATAACGACTAAATGGCTACGCGTCGGCAGGTCAATCGATGAGGTGCTTTTTCGCTCGTTCGAGCCCAGGGGGGGAGGGCGTCACTCCATGTCTCGGTCTCTGAGTCTGTCGGTCTCTCAAAACTCGCTGCTTATATTATGGGGGCGGGAGCTAAATCTTCTTCTTTTTCTCTCATTCGGCCCTTTGGCCAATCAGGATGCCGGAACCGCTGTCACTCAAATCTTCACCAGGCGGCCTATGCCCAAAAAAGGGGTTGTTTCTTCTTCTTCTTCTGTTGGCAATGAGTAGAATATCTCAGCCGGCGTGTGCCTAATAGAATTTGACGGGCCATTAAAACCAGAATGGTCTCATTCAATTAACTTTGAGGGATCATAAAAATGAACCAAATCCAATTCCACAAAGGCCACGCGTCTTTTCAGTAGAGGCCACCCAAGCACCAGGGGGCCTGTCAACAATGGTCGCTTTGTAAATTGGAATTTCATTGGTACTTCTTTTCACTCCGGGCTGTCATGGTCAATTAGCGTTCACAGCTCTCTTGGCCAAAAGAAATACCCCCCGCACACGCCATTCTAGCCATATCTGCCTTTTTTTCTTTTTATTTTTTTCTCTTTATCACAACTGGTCTTTTTTCTATGCCTGTCGTTCGCCCCCCTCCTCTTTTCTCGGATTCCATTGGGTGCATTTAGCTTGCAGTCCACCGCACCTCGAGCCTGTCTCAAAAAAAACCTTTAATTGAAACTTTAAATTCGTGTGCGTGATTTTTTTTTTTAAACACAAATTCAATGAGTTTTCAGGGTTTTTTTTTACTTTTTTTATACTCTGTCAAGGCAGGAAAGGATTCTCTGCGCAGCACTTGACCCTAACCCGGCACCTTCCCAGATGTGGTAACAATACTACATCTATATGCGTATAGATAATTGTGTCAGAAGTAACATACTTTCTGGAGTAGTAGAATGATGCAAACATTTTTCCAGCAA
This sequence comes from Euprymna scolopes, assembly GCF_053919585.1. Classification (NCBI taxonomy): domain Eukaryota; kingdom Metazoa; phylum Mollusca; class Cephalopoda; order Sepiida; family Sepiolidae; genus Euprymna; species Euprymna scolopes. The sequence goes on along the minus strand of NC_136504.1, from coordinate 102,223,589 downwards.
CATTGGCAACGGATTTGATGTAAATCTTCCATTTCAGGTCTAGAGTAAAGACCGATCTCAAAAGTTTCTCAAAGCAAAGAGGTTTTCTCTCAAGGTGAGAGCCATTCATTTCAATTGGGACAAAGTGAGAATCAGAGTCATGGTGGTGAAAGGAGAATAGCTTGGTCTTAAATGCATTAAAAGCCTGTCTTTGCTTTATCGTTATTTTCATGGCAAGTGCTCCTCCGAGCTCCAATGTATGGTCCCTCACCTGGCCTGACTTTCACGAAAAATATTCGTCTAGCTGAATCCACTATCAATAATTTTCCCCACTTTTTATCTGTGCCTAAACCTAAACATATATTCCATGAACAACGTTTATTTCTTAGAACTGCACGATTGTGGACCTCTGTTCCGTTTTCCTGCTTTCTAACTGACTACAATATGGGTGTCTTCAAGTCCAATGTAAACAAATTCTTGATGAGCTATCCCCTTAAGTAATCCAATTTACCAAATTTCCACTACTAACGATTACTATGAAATGTTCCCCTTGACCATTGTACACTTAACCCTTATCCTCAAGTGGCTCCCGGGCCTTGATAAATGGTTACTCCTTTGTAAAAAAAAAAATAATAAACAATCAACCACTTTTTTCCATCATGGCACGACGTGCTCTAGGTCAGAAGAGAGAAAATCAGGAATATATTGACGATTAATGCTCTTCGAAGTGTTGCCATAGATGGTGGTGCCATTTTCTGTTATTCATAAAATTTGATTTTCTTATTTAAAAATAAAACTACTTGGTCAATTTACATAATTTTTGGAATATGATATTTTCATTTTGTAATGGTTACCGCATCTTTTTTCTTTTTTTTTTAATATAGGTGTAAGGGATACATAATCAGACCAGTCTTCTTTATCTTGTATCACAGCATTGTTCGTGCCGTAGATGAAATCATGGTTAATGTTTTCCATCGGTTTCAGTCTTACAATTACAATTGTACTGTTTAGAAAAAACATAATACTCGCATGCATGTGTTTCATCTTCTGTATGAATTAAAATATATTTATGAGTATTTTACGAGCTGGCAGGGTCGGGTAACCTGCTAATGTGTGTATATATATATATATATATATATATATATATATATATATATATATATATATATATATATTGATTTGATTATCCACAACCATGCTTTATCACTCATCAGTGTAGCTGCACTTAGCAAGGTTCGAAATCAATTGAGTTTGGATTTATTCTTGTCTTCGTTTTTTTTTGTTTTGTTTTTTATATAGTTTCCTGTCCAATGTCCATCGAATCACCCAACAAAATTACATTCCAACCATTCCGGACATCCTTCATATCCGCCGAGCAACTCTGGGTGTCCAAGAGTCGATTTTTACAATCAACAATCTATCGTACAGGTTAGTTTTTTTGTTTGTTTTGTTTTGTTTTTGTTTCTGTCACATTTTGTCCTCCTCCCTTAACATGCACACATACACACACACACATATACACATACACACACACACACACATATACACACACATACACATACACACACATACATACACACATACATACACACACACATACACACACACACATTAACCCTAGTGTGAATGTTTTTGTATTCATCATACACACCTAATATAATTTGTTCTTAAACCACACGCTTTCAAGTTGCGCTGACATATATAGTAGCATGGCCGAAATAGCTTGAAGTCTTGAAATTAAAGTTTTCCTGTAAACTGCCGAATACTGTTAGATGTTCATGCAAAAACAAGCTTTTTTCTTTTGTAGCTTACAAAGTTCTCGGTACACACACACAAAAAAAAAAATCCTTTTTCTCTTCCCGTTTCGACGTTCGTAGAAAATTCGTCTTACTTTTTCCCCACTGTAGACACGAATTAACCGTTCAACAAACAATCTCCTTGCCAAATGAAAGAAATACCGGCTTTTGATTTGCTCAAATTCAACCGTCTTAATTTGCATGTGTCACCTTTTTGTTTCCCAGCGGTCGGGTTTCGAGTTTGAGTGTGTTATGGTTTCCTTTAGTCTATGGGTATCGGAAAACCGCAAACATAATCAAATAAAGAATAAAAGAGTAAAAAAAAAAGATATTTTGAAAAGTAAAACAAATTTTTATCAACAAAGAAAGAAAAGCAAAATTAAAAATAGTAAAAAAATGGGTTTCGATAAGGTGTTTATATTCTAGTGTTAAGGGAGATAACTCTGTTTTCTGATTATTTCCCTTTTGATAGATGAAAAGGTTTTTAAGTAATTTTGTTTTTTTAGCTTTTAGACATACATGCGCTTTTTGGTTCAATATGATTAAGAAAAATCTATGTTTACCAGTTTGATGAGGAAAGAGATTTCTTCTCTGTAACTTGTTTGGTTCATCGGTTATTTTAACAACTCGAGTTTTCTTGTTTTTCTTTCGGTCGGAGTTATAAAGATTGGTCGCGTCTAGTTTGTGTCCCAACGTCGTGTTATAACTGAGTTAGAATATACGACCATTCACGATCGTTAAAGATGCTTCCAAAAAAGAACAAAAAGAATAATTTTTGTTCTTTCATTTGAAAGTCTCCAGAGACGCTAATTTAAACGTTTTATTTTCAAATTCTTAAGTAATATTTTTTTTTTATTATTTATATAATTTTTTATTGTTTTCCCCTTTTAATTAAGTAATTTATTATTTTTATTGTTTTATATCATTATATAATATTTTAAGTATTGTTATTTTGTTATAATTATTAATTATGTTAATAATTATTTTATTATATTTTATTTTTATTATGTTATTATTTGGATAATCAATATTATCATTATAATTATTAGTTATATTAATAATTATTTATTATTATATTTTATTTTTAATATATATTACTATTTGGATAATTGACATTATCTTTTGTGTAATAAATCTTAATTTCTTCGTATTAAATGGGGAAACTATATCATCCCATTACAAAATGTTGGTGACTTTTTACAATACGCACATGCCACCCTTGGACGCATGTTTCAATGACCGTTGTCACACTCCCAAAGCGACCGTAACTATTAACAACATTTAACGTTATTTTCATGGAAAATGTTGGACTGAGCTTCAGTCTATGGTCTCGCCAAACTTTCACAAGAAACACTTGTCTAGCTGAAAACACTATCAATAATTCCCCCCACTCTTTATCTGTGCCTAAACCTAAACATAGATACCATGAACAAAGCTTCTTTCTTAGAACTGCACACATGTGGAATTGTCTTCTGTTTTCCTGCTTTCCGGCTGACTACAATATGGTTGTCTCCAAGTCTAACGTAAATAAGTTCTTGGTGAGCCGTTCCACTTAAGTTAACGAGTTTACCAAATTTTCATTACTAATGATTACTATATTGTCCAATTTCTACTGTACACTTTTTAACCATTATCCTCGAGTGGCCTCTTGGCCTTGATAATGTGGGGATGCCTGTGAAAAAAAAAAGAAAAAAAAACGGTGCGGAATTACATCTTTATGAATTAATCAGTCAAAAATATAGAATAGAAAACAAAATGTCTTTTCAAACAAAAAAAGCGTAAGGTTTGTTTCGGCAGCAAAAAGTTGAACAGTGAGAAAAAGGGAGAGTTGAACGTTCTTTGGTTGTCGCAGGTCGGCCAGCCATTACCTTCAATGAAGATCGTCAATACAGGAGTGTCCAGTGGACGGGGGACAAAAGACAGAGAAAGAGAGGTCTGTTCTCGATATTTTGTTAGTTTATTTAAGTATTCTTAGTTGTATTTCACGGATACAAATAGGAATACTAAAATAAAGCAAATAATAAAAAAGGACTTTAAGATACACCTACCCTTGAAGTTTCAGACAGCCAGCGAGTAGCAGACAGGCGAATCGCATACTTGTTTAAGATAACATCTACATACGCTTTGACTTTAGAACCTAATTCATCAACCCCTAACCCTACAAACTCTATTCCCTAACACCAACATGAAAATGAATGAATAAAGACTCGGTAAATAAGTAAATAAACAAATAGGAAAATAAATAAACTAAGCAATTCGCACCCAATCAACCCTGTTCTCCCCACAGCTGAACCATCACTCCCATGACCCGTTTACAAAAAAAAAAAGAAGCCTTCTTTTGCTGAAACATGCTCATGACTGTGTAGAAACAAATATTACTACTTATGTAAAGACAAATTGAAAATATATAAATATATATATATATACGTATGTGTACATGTTTATATATATACATACATATATATATATATATATATATATATATATATATATATATACGTGTGGGTACATGTTGATATATATATACATATATACATACATACATACATATATATATATGTACATATATACATACATACATACATATATATATATATATATATATATAGTAAGTTATAAAATATATATGGCGATTCAGCTACACTGAATATTCCCCATTTCATCCACTCTAGGACTCTTCAGGCTTATGCGCAAATTTTACATTTTAAAAGACAAAATTCACACATAAGCCTGAAGAGTCCTAGAGTGGATGAAACGCGGAATATTCAGTGTAGCTTAATCGCCATATATATTTTATAATGTACTAACTAGCTCTACCTACGTATTGAGCACTTTTGAAGTAAATACTTAAAGTTTATGCATAAAGTTATACTTTCGTATATTAATTTTATGTGAGTAAATTAAGTAGTTATATATATATGTGTGTGTGTTTACTATACAATACGTTTACTATACAATATGTTTACTATACAATATGTTTACTATACAATATGTTTACTATACAATATGTTTACTATACAATACGTTTACTATACAATACGTTTACTATACAATACGTTTACTATGCAATACGTTTACTATACAATATGTTTACTATGCATGAGGTCGCCAAGCTAATAAAGAACCTAGATTCCAGTAAAGCAACTGGCCCTGATGGCATCCCAATTATAGTGTTAAAAAAGCTTCAACCAGAACTTGCTCCCATACTTACGAAACTATTTAAGCGCTGCCTTAAGGAGAAGTGCTTTCCAACTCCCTGGAAGACCTCATCAGTTTGCCCTGTATTTAAGAATTCAGGTGATAAGTCATCTCCCTCTCAGTACAGACCAATAAGTCTCCTGTGTGTTATGAGTAAGTTGCTGGAATCCATATTAAATAGAGAAATAGTCCACCACCTCAGCAGAAACAACCTTCTTAGTGACACACAATATGGTTTCCGCTCTGCAAGATCTACCGCAGATGTGCTGACCGTTATATCCCACAGGATTAGTGAATCTCTTGACAAAGGCTTCCTTTCTAGGGCAATTGCTCTTGACATATCAAAGGCCTTCGACAAGGTATGGCATAAGGGTCTACTTCACAAGATTTCCAGCTACGGTATAACTGGAAATGTTTTCTCAATCATTAAATCATTTCTCTCCAATAGGCTCATAAGAGTAGTGGTAGATGGACAAAAATCGGAGGCCTGCAATATAAATGCTGGAGTCCCTCAGGGGTCAATCCTAGGCCCAACTCTCTTCCTGATCTACATCAATGACCTCCCTAAACCCATACTTAAATCATTCGTTGACATCTATGCTGATGACACGACCATCTACAGCAACACATCAAAGGCTGTAAATAACAAAGTTCTCTCTGATTCTCTCTCCTCTGATCTAGATCGCGTGGTTCAGTGGGGGAAGATGTGGCTGGTTACCTTTAATGCATCCAAAACCAAACTCCTATCCTTACATCATCAACGCTCTGATCCCCATCTGGCAACAATTGGGATGGATGGCTCTCGTCTGGGAGAGGCCCCGTGTTTTGACAAGCTTCTGGGTTTGACCTTTACTACTGATCTGAAATGGAACACGTACATCAAGTCTGTTGCCAAGGTCGCTGGAAATATGGTGGGATCCTTCTACCGCTCCAGAAGATATCTCACTACTGACGCAATTCTCTATCTATATAAAAGCCAAGTATGTCCAAGGATGGAATACTGTTGCCATATCTGGGCAGGAGCTGCTAAAAACAGCCTATCCTGCCTTGACAGAGTAGAAAATAGACTTCGTGGCTTAGTGGGGGATGCCCTTTTCTCTACCCTGCAACCTCTCTCCCACAGAAGAGACGTTGCGAACCTATCCTTGTTTTATCGTTATTTCCATGGCAGGTGCTCGTCTGAACTCCAATCCCTGGTCCCCCCTCGCCAATCTTTCACGAAAAATACCCGTCTAGCTGAATCCACTGTGAAAAAGTTCCCCCACTCTATATCTGTGCCTAAATCAAAACGCGGATTCCATGAACAAAGCTTCTTTCTTAGAACTGCACGCCTGTGGAACTCTGTTCCGTCTGCCTCCTTCCCTCCGGATTACAACTTGGATATCTTCAAGTCCAATGTTAACAAATTCCTAAGGAACCGCCCCCCTTAATAAACACTTCATCAAATCTCCACACTAACGTAATGTACTTGCAGTAACCCTTATCCCTGAGTGGCTTCCGGGCCTTGATAAGTGGTAATCACTGTGTAAAAAAAAAAAAAAAAAAAAAAAACACAATATGTTTACTATACAATATGTAGGCAAAAACCAGGTAAAAAGTCTTTTGGTTACTAACTCTGCGCTGCAACCTCTATCTCACAGAAGAGATGTTGCGAGTTTGTCTCTGCTTTATCGTTATTTTCATGGAAAGTGTTCAACTGAGCTTCAATCTATGGTCCCCCCTCGCCAAACTTTCACAAGAAACACTCGTCTAGCTGTAAACACTATCAATAATTCCCCCCACTCTTTATCTGTGCCTAAACCTAAACGTAGATTCCATGAACAAAGCTTCTTTCTTAGAACTGCACGCCTGTGGAATTGTCTTCTGTTTTCCTGCTTTCCGGGTGACTACAATATGGTTGTGTTCAAGTCTAACGTAAATAAGTTCTTGATGAGCCGTTCCATATAAGTTATCAAATTTACCAAATTTTCATTACTAATGATTACGATATTGTCCAATTTCTACTGTACACTCTTTAACCCTTATCCTTGAGTGGCCTCTTGGCCTTGATAATGTGGCGATGCCTATGTAAAAAAAAGAAAAAAAAAATACTAAAACGTGATTTTCTAAATTTTGTTGTAATGTTTTAATGGTTAGTCTTTGTAAAATTGATTTTTCCAAAGTTATTGCATTAAAATTTGACAAGCCTCGAGTTACTTGTGTAACATTTTTAAAACTATATCCATTATTAGTCATCTGAACTATTCTAAGCAATCCTAGTTTTATTTTTTTATGGAAATCACTCCAGACAAGGCATGAATCCAATTGATGATAGAAGCTCAAAAAAAGAAAAAAACTATTTTAAAGTCAAAATTTGCTAACAATAAATTTTAGATAAATTTTCTGATCCAGAAAACAGCAATTTTCTCTCTTTGTCAGAAATCGTTCATTGAATGTGAGAACTAAAGGACAAAATAAGAGAAGCGAGAGTTATGAGGTTAACTTTCTATTCTTCTTTTGTTCCTATTTACAGGAGTGTAAATAGGAACAGGACAGAGTTAGGGTCGTTTTTTAATGTGGAGAAAAGGAACAAAAATAAAAATTGTCTCAGTCGTGAAGGATTTCTCCTCCACTGACAGAGAACAAGAGATTGAAGTGTAGATCTAAAGAACAGATACTACACTTTGATTCTTTTGTTTGCTTAATAAGCAAAACCTTAAAATTATTCTCTGTTCTTGCTTCCTTCTTTGTAAAATAAAGTTATCTCCCTTAGATTAGTGACAAGTTTTGCTGAAGTGTGCAAATTTTCTTTTTATTGTTTATTTATTTTATTTTTTGTCTTTTTTTTTTTTTTTCCAGATTAATCGACGTAGCTGGACAAAAAAGCCAAAGAAAAAAATGGATCCACTTTTTTGACGGGGTGTCAGCTGTTTTATTCTTCACAGCTCTCAGCGGTTTCGACGAGATCCTCGAAGAAGAACCAACCGTGGTACGGAAGAAATGTGAAGAATTCCTTTTTTACTGAAAACCAAAATGTAACATTGCCCCTCCTCCCACCCTCACTTTTCTGTATTGGTTCTCAAACCGAAAACGTGTTATTCCTCTGGCTTTCGTCAGGTGTGCCAGCCAGTGTTACAGGTTCACCGTGACAGAATAGGAATGCTCTGGGTGTCTCAACCGCATCCTCAGTAATTACTTTCTTTCATATTTGCTGTCCTCTCATCACGTTTTTGGCCAACTAATCCTATGGCCTGCTTTGGGTAGGATTGAAACTGCTATCTTCATACAATGTTCACCTGGGACCGTAGATGCTAAATGACTCTATCCACTGTGCCATGGGCCACGGGATTATTCTAAATCGAATATGTAGTGTTTAATTGTAGGGAAAAGGGTCCTTATGCCTTGTGCGTCTTGTCAAGCTCGGGAGTCTTTCTGTTGAACTTGTGAATATGAATGGAATTCCAAGCAGAACATTTTATCTAATCTGCAGGAGTAACATACTCTCACTTTATTGTTACAACCAGCTCCTCAAATTGGGGAAGCAAAAGTGATATGTCTACCCACTTTAATCGTCTGATCTATTCTTTGATTGAACGTTTGCAATTTTGAACAGGCATGGAATATTATTGCCATATATGGCCATTGCATAAGTTACAAGTCTCTCTCTCTCTCTCTCTCTCTCTCTCTCTCTCTCTCTCTCTCTCTCTCTCCTTCCCTTTCTCTCTTTTCCCCCTCTCTCCCCCCTCTCTCTGCCTCCCTCTTGCTATCCTCTTCTCTCTCTCCCTCTTCCTCTCCTTCCCTCTCTCTCTTTTCCCCTTCTCTCCCCCTCTCTCTCTGCCTCCCTCTTGCTATCCTCTTTTCTCTTTCCCTCTTCCTCTCCTTCCCTCTTCCTCTCCTTCCCTCTTCCTCTCCTTCCCTCTTCCTCTCCTTCCCTCTCTCTCTTTTCCCCCTCTCTCCCCCCTCCCTCTTGCTATCCTCTTCTCTCTCTCACTCTTTTCTTTTCCCCCTCTCTGTCTCTTTCTCTCTCTTAAATAGAAACAAAATCAAACAGGTCCCACACTGTCAGCCAAACTCCAATCTCTGTCCCATTGCTGCAAGGTTGCATCCCTGCGTCTGTTTTACAAGTGATTCAATGGATGGTGCTCCAACGAACTTGTAACACTGATGCCCCCTCCCCGACTAACACAACAAGCCGCAAAATCTCACCTCTTCCTTTAAACTGCTAACCTTTGGATTTCCCTGCCTGTATTATGTTTCCCTGATGATACAAACATGCAGGAATTTAAGTGTGAAGTAAACAGAAATCTTGCTGCCGAACTCCCTCCTTAGAGTGCCCCTGTAGTAATGATCCCCAATTGACAGTAGCTCCTTCCGTTTCAGTTGCAATACTGGATTGCAGGACAAAAGTTCATCTAGTCTGGTGGATTAGCCAGCTTCATGCTATTACTTGAGGTAACATCATTCGGAGAAGGTGCACCATTCCTCCTAAAAGCTAATGTGGGTTAGCCATAGAAATGAAGATCTTATTTGGGCAGTGAATACAAAATGTGATTTTGAATATTTGGTCAGGGTTAACTTCTAGGGAAAAAGTATCCTCATGCCAGGTTGTTCTGACAAACCCTTGTACAGAGAGACCTTAGACACTCGAGGATAGTAACTGTGTGCATGCATGTGTGTGTGCATGTGTGTATGCATGTGTGTGTGCATGCATGTGTGTGTATGTGTGCGCGCATACATGTGTGCATGCATGTATGTGTGCATGCATGTGTGTATTCATGTGTGCATATGTGTGTAAGCATGTGTGTATGCATGTGTGCATGTGTGTGTATGCATGTGTGTATGCATGTGTGTGCATACATGTGTGTATGCATGCATATGTGTGTATGCATGTGTGTAAGTGCAGATAAAACCCACAAAGTTGATATATTTTTTATCATTGTTGTTCCGGATAATTAATATCTAAAAAAAAAAATTTTTTTTAATTACTTTGAGGGTCTAACTGGACCAGGTTTCGTCAGAGTTAGGTCGGGTTTTCAACCATTTCTAATGCTATGAAGAAAAGGTGAATGTTTTACAGTATCCTTATTTTCAATACATTGGAACAAAAGTGAGGAATGGGCTGGGCAAAGATAAGAGGGAAAAGGGAGGGGGGATGTGATAAAATAGACAGCTTGAGAAAGACAACGAGATAAGAGTTTTGATATAAAGATGTTGTATGCATATTTTTTTTTACCTTCTCTGTTTCTCTTTTATAGCCTCGGGCAACGACAGTTGACCTTATTCATCTATATATAAAAATTGCTCATTGCGTTTGTGCAAAATATTTGGGATGTCAACGAACTCAGGTTCAATTACGAGACATCATAACACATTTTCTTTTTCTTTTTTCCTTCCCAGAATTCCATGCAAGACAGTTTGCAGACGTTTAGCGATGTTGTGAATAACCAGTTTTTGGAAAAAACTGATTTCATTATTTTATTCAACAAGGAAGATTTATTTATCCGAAAATTGAAATTCACCCAATTATCCAGATGTTTCACAGAATATACAGGTAACAACTTTTAAGATTTCATATTTTCACATTTCCTATATTTTGCCAATACCTTTATATTTTTCCACATCTTCACATTTCCTATTTTCCCCATCTTCATATTTCTCATATCTTCACATTTCATATTTCCACATTTCACATTTGCATATTGTCACATTCCACATTTCCACATCTTCAAATATACATATAGTCACATTTCCATACCTTCACATTTCATATTTCCCACATCTTCACATTTCATATTTCCCACATCTTCATATTTCTCATCTATGCATTTCATATATTACTTGAAACATACTTTAAACAAAAAATTAACAAACCTTTCATGCATGTCGTTTCTAAATAATATGCACTTGTGCACATGTGTTTGCCAGTGAGCGACCAAGAAACAAATGAAACAATAAAAGTTTTCTTAAATACATGCTCGCCACTCACTCGTCTTACACTCTTTTTTATCGTCACTTTTCAATACATGGACTGTAATTCCCTTCTGTTTGTTATCTTCCATTTAACTGAAAACGAATCTACTCCTGCATCAAACACAATGGCAACTTGTTGGCTTTTAAAGGTTTTATTTAGAAAAGGGTTGTTTGCAGGTGGAGAGACCAACCTAATTTTCTTTATTTCTTAACTTGTTTTCTTCTACTTCGGGGATTGAAAGACACAAAAGGCATAATCGATGGGACATTTGTTTAGATTCTCAAATCGAGCAATAAAATTCTTCTTGCATACATGCGTTGTCGTTGGTCTGTCATTCTTTTTTATCGCCACTTTTCCACATAACCACAATCTTGTGATCTTCTACTTAACCCAAGACAAATCTTCTCATGCATGGAACACAATGGAGTCTTTTCGAGGTTTCAAACGTTTGGATTGAGGAGAGAAAAATTTTGTTGACGAGGATGAAAAAATGAGAGGCAAAAATTCGTTCTTTTACTTGGGAATCGAGAAATGCTTTCCACGTTATTGGGGTGACATTTATTTAGTTTCTCTCAACATTTTCAGGACGTGTGTCATCCCTCTTGCTTTCTGAGTCTGACTATGTAGAAACTCTGTTCCATTCCGCAAAAACATGATGCAATATTATTTTGACACCTGCGTTTCCAGTGCGTTCTGTCAGGCAGGATAACCTTTGATCCCCCTGCTTCAATCATGCTAGCTGCACTGGGTCTATTTCTGTTTGCTACTAAGTTATATTGGCATGAACTCTCGCCAACATTCATAATAGTTAACAGGGATCTGAAAATCTGAACAGAAGTTAAATTACGGATGAAGTTTAATCTCATGGACCAATTTTGATTGAACACTGTTTACTGCGGGCTTTAAAGTTTGGAGTCCTTTTGATTTGTTAAAGAATTTTTTTTCTTTTTTTTGTATTGAGAATAGTGTTGTATCTGTTCTGCTATCCTGTTATCATTCTCATAAGCATTACAACTTCCTTTTTTTTCCTTTTTTTTCGGGGGGGGGGGGGTATAATATGTTATGTTGCCATGAGACTATCCTCCTGAACATTACCTCCTCCTTAAGAAAATCGTATAGTATTTGTCCTGTGGTCATGCTATAATTCTCCTAACCGTTACCACCTCTTTTTGGAGGGGGGTAGTGCAGTATCTGTTCTGTGGTTTTAATACCATCCGCCCAGGCTTTTCCTCCTCTTTTAGGTGTATGAGTAGTAGTAAATGTTCGTTTGTCATGATACCATCCTCCTTTGGAGAAGGTGCAGTGTAGTATATGTCTATACACCATAATAAGTGTTTCTAGCAAAAACCATTGTGGCATTAATCGATTTTAATCTAAACACTAAAGTTTTATTTTATATTTAATCGACTTTAATCTAAACACTAAAGTTTTATTTATATTTAATCGATTTTTAATCTAAACACTAAATTTTTATTTATATTTAATCGATTTTTAATCTAAACACTAAATTTTTATTTATATTTAATCGATTTTTAATCTAAACACTAAAGTTTTATTTATATTTAATCGATTTTTAATCTAAACACTAAATTTTTATTTATATTTAATCGATTTTTAATCTAAACACTAAATTTTTATTTATATTTAATCGATTTTTAATCTAAACAGTAAACACTACATTTTTATTTATATTTAATCAATTTTTAATCTAAACACTAAATTTTTATTTATATTTAATCGATTTTTAATCTAAACACTAAATTTTTATTTATATTTAATCAATTTTTAATCTAAACACTAAATTTTTATTTATATTTAATCGATTTTTAATCTAAACACTAAATTTTTATTTATATTTAATCGATTTTTAATCTAAACACTAAATTTTTATTTATATTTAATCGATTTTTAATCTAAACACTAAATTTTTATTTATATTTAATCGATTTTTAATCTAAACACTAAATTTTTATTTATATTTAATCGATTTTTAATCTAAACACTAAATTTTTATTTATATTTAATCGATTTTTAATCTAAACACTAAACTCTGACTTTATAAACCATAAAAGCAAGAAAAAGTTAACTAAAATCTACTGCTAATTTAGGCTAACTTTGTGTAAATCAAATTACAAAAATAAAAATTGCTGCCTAAAATTTTAAGGATTCTTACATATTTATTTAGTGACTAGCACGGTTACTCAGCATCGCCAAGGATCGTGGAAAACAAAATAGTATTTGTACGTTTAGGTTATATCGTCATCCCAAGCATTACTTTCTCCTGCATTGTTGTTGTTGGGGGTGGGTGTATTGTAGTATTACTTCTGTTGTTATGAGATCATCTTCCCAGGCATTAACTCCTCTTTTAGGGTTTAGTAGATTATCTGTTCTTTTTGTTTTGTTTTGTTTTTGTTATGCCAAAATCCTTTTTTTGTGGGAGGTGAGTTTCGTTTATCATGGTACAACCCTCGAAGGCATTACTTCTTTATTTGCGATGGCAGTGTAGCATAGCAATGCTACCGAGGGTGTATTTTTCTTTCCTTTTTTTACCCCCTCTTTTTTATTTATTTATTTATTTATTTTATTTTATTTTCGCGAGAGGGGTTATGTAGAATCTATTATTTAGTTATGATACCAACCTCCCGGAGATTATCTTCTCTTTTTGAGAACTAGTATTATATTATTACAAATCTGAAAAAGACTTTCACGTCAGGATTACTCATCAAACATTCTTTGTGGTTTTTGTTTTGTTTTTTATTTTTGTTTATTTTTTAACAAAATTAAAGTGAATTAAACACTTTTTGCTGCATTTATTTTAAACTTTAAAATTTATCAAATTATTTCATACTGCCATGTTTAAAACAATGTTCTCTCTCTCTCTCTCTCTCTCTCTCTCTCTCTCTCTCTCTCTCTCTCTCTCTCTCTCTCTCTCTCTCTCTCTCTCTCTCTCTCTTCGCTGTTTCTATTCATTGTTAATATCTGCCTTCGTTTTTCATCCGTTGCATTTGAAAAAGAAAACAGATTCATCTAGAAATAAAGGGAATTAACTCTTACCTCAAATATATTTGAGAAGAATTACGTCCCTTGCATTCATTTAAAAGAAAGCAAATGTTAATGGACAGGCATCGCAGTATCGCACAGTGACTTGAATTAGTGTCCTCATCATAACAGAACATACGTCCTTATTTACTTCCGTTTGTGTTTATCTGTTGCGCCTTTTCATTGTATTGTAGAAATTTAAGCTTTCTTGATTAAAATTTAAAAAACGGCAAAAATTAGAGTTCTCTTTTATACATCGGCCATATTTCTTGGTTCACATTTTATTGCAATATACACATTCGTTTGTTTGTTTGTTTGTTTGTTTGTTTGTTTTTTACTTCACACGTATTGCGTTCTTTCTTTCATCAGTATAGTCAAATGAAATTTCCGTGTTTCAGGAAAATATCCTTCGTCATGTAAAGATCTTATAGTTGATCGAATCACTGAAACTAAAAGTACTTACAAACATAAATAATGCATAAACGCAAATAGTTCACTAAGGCGCTTATGTCACCGGATCATCAAATCTAAGGGAGATAACCAGCATAGACATATCAAAAATAAGCGTATTTTGCAAGATATAATTTGGGACGCTGAAATAATCAGTAGAACAATGTAAGAATGTTAAATGAAAAAAAAAAAATGATTACACGATTATTGTAGGTGAGTTCCGGAAATTGCTGACGCAGTTTACGAAAAGGAAACAAGTTAGCGAAGTTAATCAACAAACTTAAAATATAACACTGTGAAGTAACAAAATAAACTTATTAATTAACGTATTACACAAAACAAAAGTAAACTGTTACAATGTAACGATGTTAATTAATCCACAACAAAAATTAAATAAACTTGTTTGAAAGGATGGTAAGGGAAGCATTCGCCCCATATAATTATTGCCATCATGGAGCAATATGTGATGTGATTCCTCGTTTCTATTAACAAGTTTATTTAATTTTTGTTGTTGATTAATTAACATCATTTCATTGTAACAGATTTTTTACTTTTGTTTTGTGCAATACGTTAATTAATAAGTTTATTATGTGACTTAACATTATTATATTTTTAAGTTTGTTGATTAACTTGTTTTCTTTTTGGTGAAATTTGCGGGACTAACTTCAACTTCACGCGGCGCTTGCAGGTATAATAGTCGTGTAATCATATTTTTTTTTCTCTTTTTTTTTTCTCTTTTTTTTTTTTTTTTTTTTTTTCATTTAACATTCTTTCATTATAGAGTATTCAGCGTCCCAAAAGTTATAAAACTTGCAAAATACGCTTATTTTTGCTATGTCTATGCTGGTTATCTCCCTTAGATTTAATGATCCGTTGACATAAGCGCCTAAAAACGTACATCCTTTCTTAAGGTCGGAACATTTGTGTGTGTCCCGTAGGAATCATGCCCATGGGATGGGGGTAAATGTGGTTTTCCTTCTCGAGGTCGGGACATCTGTGTGTTTTTGTGTGTGTCAAGGGAGGTAACTCCCTGAGGACTTGAAACACGCCCTCGCCCTGCAAGGGCCTGAGCACCAAAGTTCAAGCAAAGACCATTGCCTTTGTGGCAATCAGTTATTGGTCAATGTATGGGAAACCCTTCATACCAATTGTCACTATCCAGCTCCCCTACTCATCGGGGAGTTGGTCCCCTATTTCCCCTCCCTTCAATCTCCACATTAAAAAAACGGCCTTGTGCCTAATTCGCTCAGTGGGGAAGCAAATAAATACAGTCAAGGAAAGTAACTATCTGGTGTCTATCTAAACAAGCGTTCTTTGCCCAAATTCCCCTATAGTCAGATATGCGTTCGACTTCAGTTGCAAGACACAGATTCAACACCCCACCCTATATGTAATACGATGTATCTGCAATTTAATTTAATATTATCATCATAAATATGTACAATTTAAAAGAACAAGCTTCAAATAAACTAGTAATATTTTTAAAAAGTTTTTACAGCGTGTGAAAATAATGAGAATGCGAAACCAAAATCATGTTTGCATTATCGACGCTTTAAAACGTTTCTATGTAGTAATCATTTTGAAGGCGTAAACACACCCATGTTTTTAAAAAAAATCTAGCAAAATTTAATTTCAGATTTTTATGAAATTTTCGATACGTATTCAATTTTAAATTAACTTATATTTTAAAAGCAGTTTTGTTATATATATGAGGTAAAATATTTTGTTTGCGTGTTCTAACCCCACCCGACCCATATTTCATGTTACGAAAACTAAACCACATAAATTTAGGTCCACAAAAATTTCAATATTTTATAAAGCTGATGAGTTTAAATAATTATAGATAGTGTATTTTCTTATCAAACACATTATTAGACCCAGAGGCTGAAGTAAAACCGGACAAAATTTTATTTTTTTATTATTTTTTATTAGGCTAAATGTACAATCGAAGCCGTCGTATTGCTTTTAAAATTTGGCCTTTCTAAGGTTTGACAGGGTGGCCTTTTTAAGGTCAAATTTGGCCTTTTTTACGCTTTTTCATTACAAAAAAAATATGGCGACCAAAACATAGTTCATGAAAGACCGTAAAAAAAGACCAAATTTAGCCTTAAAAAGTCCAATCTCTATATCTTAGAAAGGCCAAATTTTAAAAACAATATGGCGACCTCGAAATAAAAAATTATGAAAAAATAATGTTTTTTTTTCCCGGTTTTATTTCAGCCTTAGGGTCTTATAATGTTTTATATAAAAATAAATAATTTTTTTTATAATTTTTTTGTCTGCCAAATAATTTACGCCGCTAAACTACACATTTACCAAATTACTATTGGCAATTATAAAAAGCGAATTCAATTACAACTTGAAAAAATTTTAATTGCTAAAAGTTTTTTGGGGTTTTTTTTTTTTTCTTCTTTCTAGACGGTTGGGGTCAACTTGATTTTAGCGCCTATTGTCAAAAAATTGTACGGAAATCTCTAATTAAGAAAATAAATATAAACCATAGCATGGACATGGAATATGTGCCTACATTAAGGATGGCTTCCCGGGTGATAGAGATATCTCCAGAGAAGACCTTAATTTACCTTATTTGTGCTTCCGGGTTGCACTTGCTTACACCATCGCATTCATATTTGTTCTCTATCGCCCCTCCCACAACAGCAGGGTTACTGTCCTTAAGAGTATATCTGAGAAAATTAACCTCATCCTATCTGCTTATCCTTCGGCTACCATTCACATTTGCGGTGACTTCAATGTCCATACTGTGGAAGGGCTGACACACACAAATAAGACATGATGAGGGGAGGTTCTGTCATGATTTTGCCATTGCCTATGACCTCACTCAGATTGTTCACGAACCCACCCGTGTGCCCAATACTACTGGTCAGTATGCAAGCCTTCTAGACTTTTTTCTCCCAACTTCCCCTGAGCTATGTTCATGTTCCGTTCTATCTCCCCTGGGATCCTCCGATCACACAGTTGTATCAGTTAAGATAAAAATGAAATACAATAAGTCTTCAGACGTACCTCTCTACCGTACTGTATATCGATACTCTATAGTTAACTGGGATAGCTTCCATACATTTATATCTGATCTACCACTGCATTCCATGTTTAAAAAAAGATGTATCCTCTATAGTATCAGACCTGACTGAATGGTTAATTGTAGGCATAGACCGATTCATACCATCCAAAAAATTCCAACAAAAACCTAACAGCCAGCCATGGTTCTCCCCTGAATGTGCTGCTGCCATCGCACACAGAAATCACTTTTTCCATTGCTTCCAACGTAATAGATGTACTGAGACTAAAGCTGCCTTCAGGACTACCAGCAACCACTGTAAAAGAGTAATAAAAAATGCAAGAGAGCTATATGCTCAGTCCGTCAAATCCAAAGTAGCTGAGCAGCAGCTTGGTTCCCACTAGTTTTGGCAAATACCAAACAGGATCCTGAACAGATGCGTACATTCTATCTCAACCATCATCAATGGATCTCGTCAGCATCAGACAAGGGCAAACTATTCGCCAAGAACTTTGCAGCTAATTTTACTGTCTGCGACAAAGGGCATCAACTCCCCGTATTTCCTCCTATAACAGACAACACACTATCCAACATACAAATATCTGTGCGTGATGTCGCCAAACTAATCAAGAACCTTGATTCCAGTAAGGCAACTGGCCCAGACGGCATTCCAATTATAGTGTTGAAAAAGCTTCGGCCAGAACTTGCCCCCATACTTACAAAACTGTTTCAGCGTTGCCTAACGAAAAGTGCTTTCCAACACCCTGGAAAACCTCGTCAGTATGCCCTGTATTTAAGAACTCAGGTGATAAGTCATCTCCCTCTCAGTACAGACCAATAACTCTCTTGTGTGTCATGAGTAAGTTACTGGAATCCATATTAAATAAAAAAAAAGTAGTCAACCACCTCAGCAAAAATAACCTTAGTGACATGCAATATGGTTTCCTTTTTGCTAGATCTACAGCTGATGTGCTAACAGTTATATCCCATGGGATTAGTGAATCTCTCGACAAAGGCTTTCTTTCTAGGGCAATTGCTCGTGACATATTAAAGGCCTTTGATAAGGTTTGGCATAAATGCCTACTTCACAAGATTTCCAGCTACGGTGTAACTGGAAATGTTTTCTCAATAATTAAATCATTTCTCTCTAATAGGTTCATAATAGTACTGGTTGATGGGCAGCAATCAGAGGCCCACAGTATTAATGCTGGAGTCCTCCAGGGGTCCATCCTGGGTCCAACTCTCTTCCTGATCTACATCAATGATCTCCCAAAACACATACTTAATTCATTCATTGACATCTATGCTGATGACACAACCATCTACGGCAACACATCAAAGGCCGTAAATGACAACGCTCTCTGTGATTCCCTCTCCTCTGATCTTGAGCACGTGGTTCAGTGGGGGAAGACGTGGCTGGTTACTTTTAATGCCTCTAAAACCAAGCTCCTAACTTTACATCATCAATGCTCTGTTCCTCATCTAGCATCAATTGAAATGGAGGGCTCTCGTCTTGGGGAGGCTTCATGTTTTGACAAGCTCCTGATCTGCAATGGAACACTTATATCAAGTCTGTTGCCTGGGCCGCTGGGAAAATGGTGAGATTATTCTACTGCTCCAGAAGATATCTCACTACTGATGCAATTCTCTATCTGTATAAAAGCCAAGTACGTCCAAAGATGGAGTACTGCTGCCACATCTGGGCTGGAGCTTCAAAAAACAGCCTATCCTGCCTTGACAAAGTACAAAATAGATTTCGTGGCTTAGTGGGGGATGCTCTCTTCTCTTCCCTGCAACCTCTCTCCCACAGAAGAGACGTTGTGAGACTTTGTTTTATCGTTATTTCCATGGCAAGTGCTCGTCCGAGCTCCAATCTCTGGTCCCCCATCGCCAATCCTTCATGATAAACACCCGTCTAGCTAACACCACTGTCAGCAATTTCCTCCACTCTTTATCTGTGCCTAAATCAAAACGTAGATTCCATGAACATATCTTTTTTCTGAGAAGTGCACGCCTGTGGAATTCTCTTCCGTTTGCCTGTTTCCCACCTGGCTACAACTTGGACGTCTTCAAGTCTAACATAAACAAATTCTTGATGAATCGCCCCCTTAAGTAAGACACTTTATCAAATCTCCAATACCAACTATTACTACGATATTATCCCATTGATTATTGTACACAAAATAACCCTTATCCCCGAGTGGCTTCCGGGCCTTGATAAGTGGTGATCCCCATGTAAAAAAAAAAAAGAAGAAGAAGCAAAATAGGCTGCTTCCCTGAATCAGTTTAAGCGACTAGCGGTATCCGTAAAAAGTATGGCTGATAGTGTGTAAAATGTTGGTGATTTGACAAAACTAGTTGGACATACATCAGATAGATCACTACAGTTGTTTCGCAGAAATTGAAAATTAATTTGGTTTTAAAAAAATATTATTCTTTAAACTTTAAATGTAGAGCTTGTGCTAATATCCAATATTATTTTGGTTTATATGTATATTTTGATTTAATTGTATTTTTTTTTTTTCACGTAAATTTATAACTGCTTTGCATTTTTTGTTCAAGTTTTACTTGATTATTATTATTATTTAGACGGTTTATAGTTATTTCAAGGGAGACAACTGTGTCAAATGATTAAAGGGAGACAATTCATAGTTAACTTTATAAATTAGATACGAGCGAAAAAAAAAATTGAGGGACATAATTTTTTTTGTAAGTTTCCAACTACTTTTTTTTATTGTATTTGCAAGATTTAAGCCTAAAGTTAATTTCCAAAAGGAAAAAAATATTTGTAAACGTGAAAAAAAAGTTATAATATGAAATGTTTTCACGGTGACAAGCTTACAGATTCAACTTAATTTTGAAGTTAAATAAATTCATTGTAAAAATCATTTGAACGATTTTTCTGGGTCTATTTCAAAGATAATTAGTAAAGTCCTAGGATATTGAATTAATTAAAAAAAAAAAATAGTTTGTACAAAAAAATAGCTTAATTAGCCCCCAAAACACAAACCAAAACAAAATTAAAAAAAAAAATAACTTTAAATTTAAAAGCCAAACTGCAAATTAAAAACTTAATTTTTATTAAAAAAAGTAAACTTGAAATTACAAAAAAAATAGACTTAAAATACAAAATAAACTTATAATTTAAAAAGTAAACATTAAAATTAAAAATAAACTATACTTTAAATTAAAAAATAAGCTTTGAGTTAAAAAAAAAACTTCCAATAAAAAATTTTCAAATAAAAAACTTTAAATTAAAAAAAATTAAACTTTAAATTTAAAAAAAAACTAAAATTTAAATAAAAAATAAACTTAAAATTTAAAAATAAACTTTAAATAAAAAAAAAACTTACTTTAAATTAGAAAGACATAAAAAGCTAAACTTTAAATTAAAAAAAAGTTGCTTAAAATTAAAAAACAAAACTAAACTAAAAACTAAAATTTGAATAAAAATAAACTTAAAATTTAAAAATAAACAAAAAACTAACCTTTTAATTAAAAAACAAATAAAAAGCTAAACTTAAAATAAAAACTAAGCTTTAAATTAAAAAACTAAGCTTTAAATTAAAAAACTAAGCTTTAAATTAAAAAACTAAGCTTTAAATTAAAAACAACTAAGCTTTAAATTAAAAAACTAAGCTTTAAATTTAAAAACTAAACTTTGAATTTAAAAAATAAACTTTGAATTAAAAAAATAAACTTTAAATTAAAAATAATAATTTTAAATTAAAAAAAATTTAAATTGAAAAAAAAAATTAATTTAAAAAAAAACTTTAAATAAAAAAAACTTTAAATAAAAAAATAAACTTTAAATTAAAAAAACAAACTTTAAATTAAAAAAATTAACTTTAAATTAAAAAAATTAACTTTAAATTAAAAAAATTAACTTTAAATCCAAAAAATTAACTTTAAATTAGAAAAAAAAACTTTAAACTAAAAAGAACTTTAAATTAAAAATAAATTTAAAATTTAAAAAAACTTTAAATTTAAAAAATAAATTTTAAATAAAAAGAATAAATTTTAAATAAAAAGAATAAATTTTAAATAAAAATAAATTTTAAATAAAAATAAATTTTAAATAAAAAAATAAACTTTAAATTAAAAAAACAAACTTTAAATTAAGAAAATCTTTAAATTAAAAAAAAATTTTAATTAAAAAAAGAAACTTGAAATTAAAAAAAAAATTTAAATTAAAAAAAAAAAACTTTAAATTTAAAAAATAAATTTTAAATAAAAAAAATAAACTTAAATCTAAAATCTTCTTTCTTTCATTGTTTTATTAATTTCTTTCTTTTCTTCGCAGGCAATAATACGCCGGATGAATGTCTGGAATTCATCCAGCAGAAGTTCCTGGAAAAGAAGCCGACCAACAAACACGTCTACATGCACGTGTCATGTGCCATCAACGTGGATCATATGAAGAAGGTACTCGACAACATTTTCGAGATGATCGTCGAGATCAACCTCCGAAAATGCAGCAACTATTGACCCCCAACAACCATCGTTTCTTTGTACCAACCCCCTAAAAAAACCCATTCCTCTTTAAGGGCACACACACACTGAACGTCTCCCTCACACACACACACACACACACTTTAAAACCTCTTCTCCACTGACGATTTGCACAGCTTTTGTTCCATTCCAAACAGTAATTTATTTTTAAATCATGCATAAATTGTAATTTGTCGAATAAGAAATCATATGTAATCATGTTTCCGAATTTTTGTGATGAACATAGATAATTTGTATTATATAGATAAATTGAGCTACTGTTCTCATCTTAGACGCTATTCTCACAGCATTTCAGCCGATGCAACCTCTGGCCTTCTCCAGGTACGCCTAGCTGAACTCTGGAATCTATACTTTTATTTAGCTGCAGCTTAACAGATATTAATGCCTCTGTTCAGTCTCGAGAGACAATGGATATTCCCTGTGAGGATAACTGCGAGAGTAATTGTGAGGCAAGGGTTTTGCAACCCCAACCACACCTCTCCTGAATCGGCACTGCTGGAGTCCAGTGGCAAAAAGAAGTCTAGAACAACTGGAAGCAATGCTGGAATAAGCAGAGAGCACATACAGCACTCGGAATGTTCAAATAGTCACCCATTTTTGTATTGGCCAGGCTAAACGTTGTTTAACTTTGGTGATCTGACGGGAACCGGTGTGTCAACGTGATGACGCCAGATATAAGTGCTAAGTATTGATAAATCCGCAGTGCAGGTAATACGAAGAACGGAACACTTTATTTAATCTACCAGGGTAGCTTGTTCTTCTTCTTTCAGCTATAACTGGGGAAAAGTCTTAAGCAATTCCTAATTGAATTCTTCGTATCACCTGTGCTTCACTCTCGAGAAGACTGTCGACGAGACACGACACCTGATAGAGATCAAACGGTTATGTCAGCCAAAACGGCGTAAGAATAACAGCCAAGGTGAGAACAGTAGTCCAAACTATTCAAATTTTTGAGATAAGGATTGATAATTCGTATTACTTGAATAATTTCGACTACTGTTCTCATCATGTTATTTTCACAACGTTTCAACCAATATAACCTTCAACCTTCTTCAGGTGCATCTTGGGTTTCTAACAGTATTTTTGTATTATTTTTTAGTTTGAATTCATTTTCCCAAACTTAATGTATTCAACAGCGTGCTCGCCGCCATTTGTCTTTTTCAAATATATCAATAAACACTGTATGATTTTCGAACTGAATAAACATTTTATATTAAATAAAAACACTAAAAATTATCCAGTTAGGTAGAAAAGTAACTTATCTTGCCTTTGATAACATTTATTTATATTTTTTTTTTTTTTTTTTGACAACTTTTTCGAATCTATGTATAGAGTAAAATAACTCCAACTTAGGAATCTCTACAGAACCCGCCATTTAGCTATGGCTAAACGGATATAAGTGTTAAGTGATAGTCAGTTCTGTGTGACAGTCTTCTGGAGGTTGAAGGTTCGATCCTCTTTGTGAGTGTTATGTAGAATACAATTATGAATAACTTAGGACTTCTACCCGGTCGTGGCTGACAGAATGAGAGCAAACTACCACTCTGTGGAATAAATACAGGTTTTAATTTGCAATTCCATTCAGATTCCCGAGTTTGACAAAAAGCAACTGAAGAAGGTTGGAGGTTACATCTGCCGAAATGCTGTGACAATAAACTTCAAGACGAGAACTTTAGTCTGAATAATCCAAATGATATGTATTCCTTTTTGATTGTTTTAATCAGGGTGTTGCAATAAAACATCCCATATTTTTACATGAGAATTTTGTTGTTGTGTTCATTAATTTACTGAAGTGGCCTTATATATAGGTAATACGATTATTTTAGTATATGTTACGATTTCCACACGATAGTCGTTGCATATCAATGGTGTAAACTGATAGTTTCCTGAAGAGTGTTTCTTGGTTTGTCTATTTCTTGTGAACATTTTAAGAACGATCGTTCCTCCCTAGGTCTCGAATTAAAAGCCATGTTTAATTTCAGAAGAGTTCCCGATGGGTAGCTGTTTTGTACAAGTCCTAGAGATGAAGAGTTTCTGATGGGTAGCTGTTCTGTACAAGTCCTGGAGGTGAAGAGTTTTCGGTGGGTAGCTGTTCTGTACAAGTCCTAGACTTTATAAGTTTGAATGCAAAGAGCAAAAGATCTTTCTTGTGTTGACACAGAAAAATTATGTGCTGGAATGGTAAAAGAGTCCATATTTTTATGGAGGAATTCTGGTTTCTGATTGGTTGCTAGCAGAACGTGGCTCCCTTTGATTGGTCAATTCCTATCAACAGTGTCTATAAGTAAAACCTTTCAACTTTCGATATCCCTCATCGCTCGTGATGGGGTATGTGTCTCCTAGCAGCTTAGGAGGATTTCTCAAAATCTCGGCTATTTATCTATCCCAACCGGCTCCCACAACATGCCGGCTGTTCATATTTTATTTTAAGTGCATACATTTCCCATTCGTTGGATTAATTCTATTTTTATTTTTCTCAGCGGAAAGGTGCGTGAAGCCGATGCACAAAATCGCTTTTGTACACTTTGCAACAGCCGATGAACAAAACATCCGGTTGGTTGTTTTATTATTTCATTCTTAGATCCCCACAATTATTTCATTCATAGATCCCCACAATTTCCAGTGTTCACCCAATTATGTAGACAATCTCAGATCGCATTCCCGTCACTAGTCAACCTGAACCAAGCTGATATCCGCAGACATTTTGAAATATCTGCCTCTGCCTGTATCTGCGTATCTCCCCGTGAGTACAAAACAAGTTATGCACAAGGTTAATTAATGCAGAATCCCCAGCTCCCCCAAAAGTGAGCTTCTTCATTGCGCCACAATCGTAGTTCTGAGAGACCTGTTTCCGAAACATCTGATCAATTTATACAGCGATTTTTGTATGGCTTGCTCCCCCATTAGATCTTTTACTATGTGACCGTTTTCTATGAGGAGACCTGAAATCTAACAATGTAGGTCAATAAGGATTAAATTAAAGACCGGCATTCTATCAGTCATGTCTATGCAGGATGTATGGAAGTGAAACATGGTCAGTGAGAGTTGAGGATATGCGTTGCATGAAGAGAAATGAGAATAGAATGATAAGATAGATATATTAAATGCGAGTCTTAAGGATAAGCTGATCTCAGAAGAAAATGAAATCAGTATAGGGAGATGTGATACGGAACAAGAGACTATGTTGGTTTGGTCACATTGGAAAAAAAGTGGATGTGAATTCTGGGGTTAATAGATGTAGAAGAGTTGAGGTAGCAGGGTCAGTTGGTATGGCATGGGAGAAAGTGATGTGGATGAATCTGAGAGTAAGAGGGATAAATAAAGAGCTAGTCAGAGATAGGTTAGTTTGGAAATCAATTTTTAAAAGCCATCCAACACATGCCACAGGGCACAATCACGTTGACACATTGGTTCTTGCCAGATCACCGAAGATAAGCAATGTTGAGCCTGGTCAGTATCAGATGGGTGACCATTTGGGGAGACGAGGCACTGTATGTACCTTCTGGGAAGGTTGGGCGTGAGGCCACCACTCTGGCCCTGAAAAAAGAACTCTTCACTACAAAAGCATCAACAAAGTTGTGAATAGCCCATCCAGGGGCTCAAGACGATGGATGGATGGATTCAACATGTGTCAGCATGTAAAACGGAACTGTTTGAACTTTGCGCAGGTAATGCGAGAATAACGTCAAAGAATTTACAACATGGCAAGGAAGAAGAAAAAGAAAAAAATAACAACATACTGAAGATGGAGTATACCTCTGAAATATATTTGTGATGAATTTCAAACAAGTAAAATATTTGTTTATTTTTCCTAATATTACGTTGTGATTTGGTTTCAAGCGCACTTGATGCGTATTTTATTTTATTCAAATTAAAACGTTTCTGTTGAACAAACTCTCATTCTTTGACACATATATATATATATATTATTTACTATAATAATTATTAAATACCTACAAACATTAGTGTTAGTGTTTCATCCTTTTGGGAATCATCAGTGCAGAGTGTCACAAATAACACCTGTCGATAGATTCGAACCTGGTAACGAAGCTATCTCTGACTCAATTAGCAAGGACCAAATCCATTCGGCTATTGTCAACTGCGGGAAATGCAGTTGAAATTTAAACATTTATTTTTTAAATGCTTTTTAACGTCTGTCATAGTGATCTAATCATTATATGATGATCTGTACATGCAAGTTAAATTCACTGACGTTTATTTCAACTGAAAAGGGCTCAACAATAAGAAACAAGTTTCTTAAAGGGGCTAACATTGTATTTTTCTCAATGTAAGCGTCATTTAAATTTAAGTATAACATAAAATTTTTTAAATAAACATTTATTTGTTTAAAGTCTAAGTTTCAGCAATATAATGCCATCATCAGGAATAGAATCCGTTTGTGTTTTTTCTTTTTATTTATTTCACGTGAGCTATGAGTTTCTCTGGATTCGAACATTTGAAAATATCAACGTTGAAAAAGATTACATGGACGGTACTTTTCTATGACACCATGTTATAATGAGAAAGAAAACAAACAGATTCTGTTCCTGATGATGGCATTATATCACCAAAATTTAGATCTTAAATAAATAAATGTTTATTTTTTTAAAAAAATTCTGTGTTGTACTGATTTTTAAAATTAAAAATTTCAATTCATATGTACGTATAATATCTATAATAAATAAAATTAACAACGATAAAAAAAAAATACAATCTTTACACAAAAACCTATCAAGATACTAAGAGCTTTACACGGATAAGTCGAACAATTAATATAAATAAAAATAAATAAAAGATGAAAATCAAAGTTACATAAAACTTTATTAAATCATCAACTCAATAAGGAAAAAGAAAAACTGTTTGGACCATGGCATTTCGAAGCTTAATGCTTCTCATCAAAAAAAGAAGAAACAAGAAAGGTTGGGGTTACGGTTACAAAACAAAAGTGGCATAAGGACATTAGTTTAGAAATAAAATAAAGATACACTAAAAGTGTATACAAGCAAGAGAGATAGGGAGAAAAGATAGACCATATATATATATATATATATAGAGAGAGAGAGAGAAATAAAAGGGAACAAACTGTATTATGTGTTCATCAACGTTTCGTCTTTATTTCGAGACTTCCTCTGGATGAATGAGGAAGTCTCGAAATATATACGGTTTGTTTCTTTTTATTTCTCTGTTTTGTCGGAATACTATTTCCATTATTTTCATCATATATATATATATATATATATATATATATATATATATATATAAATATATAAAACAATAGGGAAGAAAAATATATAATAAAAAATATAAATAAATAAATATAATAAATAAATAAAAATAAAAAATAAACAAACTTTAGGGATTTAGCAAAGTAAAGACTATAGGCTTTGAAATGCCATGGCTTAAATAGTTTTTTTTTTAACTGATTTCATGCTTCAATAAAGTTTCATTTAACTTTGAATTTTCATCCTTCATTTCTTATAAAATATCTATGAATAAAAAATAAAAAGATAAGAGAAAAACAAAGAAAAAAAAAAACACAAAAAGACAATGAATTTGTATCTATTTTAATATGATAACAATCCGTCATCATCTGATGGCAGTTTTAGAGCTGAATAACCAACCAAGTATCATGAGAATAGAATAATAAGCAAGTATGTGTATATGTCTCCCTTTAACATGTACATACATATATATATATATATATATATATATATATATATATATATATATGTACGCATGCATACATTATTGTATGTGTATGCATACAAACATATGTTGTATCTATATGTAGGTGTGGCTGGCTTAGACTATGCTGCTGCAAACTCTGCCACTGACCTGAAAGCAGAGGCTGCACTCACTACAAGGACAGGATGAAGAAAAAAAATAAAGAGAAAGATGATGACAAAGACGACGACAATGTGCTAGCTGCCATATCAAACAATAAAACTCAAGCCATCAACATTTTATTCATATGGAAATGGATCTTCAATAGATTCGAATTTACTTATATCCAATAAAATCATAAAATGCATCAAATATGAATGGAATGATCTGAAAATATATCAAAGGCCATCGCGTACGATGGTTGACGTCTTACAATGTTTCCAAATTCTGTTGTTTTCGTACATTCCCCTGGATTTCCTCCTCCATTTTTTTAACCTTTTTTTTTTGTTAGTCTTTTTATTTTATTTTTTACCAGATTATATTGTGTAGATATCTCTTCAGAATGTCCGAGGCTAAAAAAAGTGCTGTCGACTGGCTTCTTATTTTGGGCCATCTCATGCAAAAATCGAAGAAATAAATCGACTAAAATGTTCTGCGAAAAAAAAAAAAAAATTGTTTGGATTTTTTTTTTTTTTTTTTTTTTTTTGCTTACCATTGTCTTATTAATGTATCACAAGATTTTTACGAGTTAACCTTTGACATCATTTTTTTTGTGTGTCAAAGAAAATAAATATTGTAGCAAGTAAAGAGTTGCTTTATAATCGACATCTTAAAAGTGGAGGACAGTAATTGTTTGACGACGAACGATCTAACAGGCATAAGTGGTTCTCAGTGATGAGAATCTAAATTGGACGCACGATTCCTGATTCGTCTATTGATATTAAACAAATGAAAAAGTGCAGAGATTAAAAAAAAAGTATATCAAAATTAAGTGAATCACTTGGAAGAAATATTCCGGATTTTATGGATTCCTTATCGGAACCATACTTAGCATCACCTTCTTATTTTATTACGAAGTGGAACCTTTTATTCTGCTAATTTTAAAAAATTTTCTCAGTCTTGAAGGTTGTATGTTTTATTGTACGATAAGTGTGAGTGGGAGGAGGAGGGGCAGTGGGAGAAGGAGGGGGCGGTGGTAGAAGATAGAACTATGTTGGCCTCTGGCACGAACCAATAAGAAATGACAAAAGAGAGAGAGAGAGAGCAGCCACTAGCCTGACACACACAAACACACATACCTAATGGCAAAAGTAGCCAGTCTCTAACCAAACAAAATGAAATACCAAAAAAAAGAAATGGAAAGAACCAAAAGTGAATTCACTAAATGCCAGGTTGGTTAAAAAAAAAAAAAAGGCCAGTAATGCTGATTTCTTTATTATCAATTGCCCCAAATAAAATATAGAAAAATAAAACAATATATCAAAAGATTTGTCAAAATTTGTATGGTGAAAGTGGAGGTAAGTGGGCTTGTTTTGTTTTGTTTGTTTGAAAGTAAAAATAGTAAAAAGGGTTAGTGCATATATATATATATATATATATATATATATAACTTTGATAAAATAAAAGGCATGCTGGGAAGGTATTATTATTTATATATTTTGTTACATTTTTCCTTTTTTTCATGACTTGATTTGACTACTTTATTTTGCCTTTGTTATCTCCATTTTTTTTTTTTACCATTTCAACTAGCTTTCAACAAACACACCAAAAAGATATAGCAAAAAGAAAAAAATACAATAATCTCCTTCTCAGCATGTTTCTTATATTATTTAAAGTTATTAGAAAATTCTGTACCACCAGAAACCTATTCATAAACATCATTTTTGATTTATATATATATATATATATATATATATATATTTATATTTCAATTGAGTCCTGCATTAGGACAGTAACTTCAGGATGCACTGATACTAACACACTATAGCCATAAATTCCCTGACCAGTCATTGGACTCGGAAATAATTTTGTTTACATTATATTTGGCTGGAGAATAAAATAATAGGATAGCATTAAAAAGTTGACGAGAAGGCATAGCTAGAGGCAAGCAAATATGGCCATGGTATCAAGTCAATCCATGTATGGAAGACGAGATTGACAAGAAAAAGAAAAGAAAGTGTCCAAACTTTGATAATGCTACTTTGATGTCTACTGTATATTTTTTTTTTTTGTTTTTTGTTTTTGTTTTTGAAAGTTGTGTCATCCCGAAATCATGCGGCTGTATTGGCATGACACGAATTGAGAAGAAAAGGGAAAAGAACGAGGCGGAAAGATATGAATCCAAATTAGTAATCAGCCTATGACGATGAGCAAAGTAGGAAATAAAGGATGAGAAAGAGTCCAGCAAACTGCGTGTGTGTTTTCATCGTTGACA
This sequence comes from Euprymna scolopes, assembly GCF_053919585.1. Taxonomy (NCBI): domain Eukaryota; kingdom Metazoa; phylum Mollusca; class Cephalopoda; order Sepiida; family Sepiolidae; genus Euprymna; species Euprymna scolopes. The sequence goes on along the minus strand of NC_136504.1, from coordinate 102,193,548 downwards.
TACTGACATTAAAAGAATAGTGAAGAGTGCAGACAGGAAATTGTGGGTAGACACTTCTTGACTAAATAAGCTTCTGTGGGCGCTCAACCGGTGGTTCTTTGATAGTCATATCAGTCATTTGGAATAATTTAGTGGCTTCGTTAAATTTAGTCGATAGATTGGAATTTTAATTTTTTTTTTTTTTTTTTTTTAAATGTAGACTGCTTAATAAAAAAAATATATTTTATCTTGTTATAGTTTCCAAAAATTAAAAATTTAAAAATATATTTCTGCTAGAGATCGGAAGATGAGGAAATAATGCTAACGTTTTAGAGAAGATGGTTGATGCTGACATTTGTCGTCAAGTGAGTGAAGGGGTAATATTGTACGACGCGGTTGCTAGCTGCTGCTGCTGCTTTGGTAGCTGGTCACCTGGACAGGGAACACACATGGAAAGTTTTAGCTTAACCGCGGAACTAGAAAACCTGCACACCATATTTACAGAGATGAAAGAGGCACACTTGTTAAGGCTAACAAATGATTCCAAAATATAGCAACATAGTGTGTTACACTTAAAAAAAATTTTTTAAAAACTGTCTGATTTGCCGCTGTGCTAAGAGTCATGAAACGTATTACTACGCCGATCAGTCTATTCGCACGATCAACAAAAATGTGGCAGTTTGACAGGACCTACACCTTTTTAACTGAGACATCATTAATCGATTCAACTGTATATAAAAGGTCATATAAAACTGTACAAAATAAAAAGGCGGGCAAAGATAGCCATAACAATATCCCAGTAGCATTATTGTGCTTGAAGCAGCTCGACCGTTATCGATAAAAAGATAAAAACAATGTCATGCGCAGTAGAGTGACACCAGCAGCTAGATTGGTAAGGGGAAAAAGAGACGTTAACCGCAAGTTGCACGCCGTAAAAGAGAGATATTGGTGCATTTAAAAATGATATTAAAGAAAATGTGAGAAGAAAAAAAAAAAAGCCTCGAATTGTCAGTGGCCGATGCTAAAGTATTTAAGTAGAAGCTAAAATTTAGTGAGAAAAAGAGATCAATGTCATCTAAACCTGCGGATAAAAAGGAATATTTTATTTATGATTGGTTGTAAAAAATTCTTTCAAAGTAGTTACAATAAATACACTATTAAAATATATGACCGTTTTTTTTTTTTTCAGCTCTTTTTTGGTCAATTTGTATATAATTTGGCTATGAAAATATGACTAGCTAGATAGCTATTATTATTTTCTTTTTTTTGGGGGTGGGGGCATATAAACTCATATTCACGTTATTTGATATTTAAATTTTAATTCCAATGACAATAATGCCAATTGTTAACCACCCAATAATAAACAAGAAACAAGTTTCGGGTTAGGGTTCAATCAGAGTAACCACCAGTTAAAGACCCACAGAGTTGTAATAGCAGTAATAAGAGTATTGCTAATTGTTAGTAAATGTGGTGGTCGTTTTGATGTGGCGCAATGGTGCAAATATGTAATCTGATGACAAAGGTTGTCATCCCTGTATATAATATCTGGCCTGCCTGACAATAGCAACTAATTGTTCAGATGAAGCCAGCCAGCCTCCCCCGACGATCAGCTGCATCTTTAAAATACTGACAGGGAGAAGTCAGTTTATCAACAGTTATTGATGGGTGGTCACCCGAGGGGGGCTGGTGGAATAAATGCCACGAGGTTGATCAGCTTCTTCCATTGACATACTACGTCCACGAATGGGAATCGGTCCATCCTGGGAGGCTGAACGCTGGACACGGGGCATCGGAACAGCACCCACTGAAAAAAAGGAAAAGAATGTTTAATGAAGGAAGATCTATATTATACACTTGTTTAAGCAATTTTAACCTAATGCTATAATATACACGCTACAATATACATGTCAGACAAATGGTACACAAATAATGCTGTTTGCCAACATTGCTATAAGTCATCATAAGTATTCTAATATACTACAAAGCCACAATTCACCCCTGGTCCTGGATATGACCTTAAACTATATCCGATGGTGAGGCCCCAGCTTGCGGGCTTTGGTGAGTGTGGATCCACCCTTTAATTGTCATTGCTCCCAGGTCCACTCTAACCCGAAGTGGTAGTACCTGTTAGGGTCCCAACTATGGGTTAAATAGAAACCGACTTGCAAAAAACAAATATATTCTATTAAAAGAATTTTCTTAAATCACCGGATTCGGCATTAAATAACCTGGAAAGGGTTGATATGCCGTAAAACAACCAACCAACCAACCAACCACAATTCACCCACGCATTACCGTGTTAAAGAGAGAATAAGACGCCATCTTGAATGTTCCAATACATCGATAAACACTGTATGGTTTTCGAGCTGAATAAACATGTTACATTGAATAAAAACACAAAAAATATATCCAGTTTGGCAGAAAAGTAACTTATCTTGCCTTTGATAACATTTATTTGTTATATATATTGTTTTTTTAAGGGTTGATATGCTGTAAAACAACCAACCAACCAACCAACCAACCAACCACAATTCACCCACGCATGGAGTATGGTTGTCACATCTGGCCAGGTGCATCTACGACTAGTCTCTCACTCTTAGACAGGGTCTAAAAAAAGAGTCTCAAATCTAATAGGTCCCACACTGTTGCCTAAGCTCCAAACTCTGTCCCATCGCCGCAATGTTGCATCCCTGTGACTGTTTAACAAGTGCTTTTATGGAATGTACTCTGATGAACTGATAGCACTTGTTTGTACGCCCCAAGATGTACAAACTCCTGACTAAGCCAACAAGCAGCAAAATCCCACACCTTCACAGTAGATGTGCTTACATGCAGCAAAGCCTTCTACTCTAATAGTTTCTTCTCCCTGATTACTAGACTTTGGAATTCCTTGCCTGTTTTCTGCTTCTCTGACTCTACTAACTTGCAGAAGTTTAAATGTAATGTGAACAGACAAGGATGTTCACTTGTCAGAACAATGAATGAGAACTATTCAGAAGGGATGGTGAATGACATGTGCTGAAATGTGAAGCAAGGATTGCACAATCACCAACAACTCCTCTCCTAGGTTGGCACTGATTTTAGTGGCAAGGAGAAGCCCAGGACAACTGGAGACAATGCCAAGATAAGCAGAGAGCACATTTATAAAACTTTCTGAAAAATTATTTCTATATACTTTTGTTTGTTTATACTTCACGATAACTTTTGGGTGTGCCCCAGGGGCTCTTTTAGGGCTAATAAAAACACTCCATTTTTTGGGGACTATTTTACCATATTTGTACAAAATTTTCTGTGTATGAGCGGTTTTGCATGTTGCCGAACTGAAATTTAAATATGTTAAGGTCTTGGGGACTTTTGGAGTTAAATAAGAGGGGGGGGGGGTAAATGATGGACTTAGTCATTTCTTTTTTTGCATGATGCAGAACTTAAATTTACTGCACTGTTTGTTCATTTTCACCAGGATTTGATATCTCCTTGGGACTTTTGGGGCTAAATGGGTGGGGGTGGGGGGGGAGAATGCTGAACTTAGTTATTTTTTTACGCTTCATTCACTGTGCACTCACAGGAAACCATGCATGCTTCACTTGTTGATTTTTAATATGGGGAAAATTTTGGACAAAATCAAACTTTTATCTTGAATTTACTTCTCTATTTCATACAAAGTATTTCTGAAATTATCCAATGCAAACACAAAAGCTATTCATTTGATTAGGATGAAAGTTTACATCATCATTACTGTTATTAAAGCTTTAGATGTTGTCAAGCAACGCCGGGAAGAAAAACATTCAATGGGTTGCACACATTCAAATGTATTCAAATGTTAAGTATTTCTACATATTGTCTAACAGAATGTACAATCCAACCCAGAAATATTTCAGCAGATATCAGTTAACATTAGAGACACTAGACAAAGCAAATATTAGAGATTCCAATGAAAAGGATGTGATTATAAATAAAATCATCACAGATAAAAAAAAGAGAGAGAAGGCTGGGCATGTGTCACTACTTCTTCATCACCAGCCAACCATCTAATTAAGGCACCACCTCACCTTTCAGTAAACGTCAAAACAAGAATAACAATTTTTCACAGAAAAGCTGATTGTCAGAGTGAAATAAAAACGATAATACATTTTTGTAGATCAACTGTGTTGTGGTTTTTACTTCGCTGTCAGTGTGTAGATATTTTGTGCCAGTGACAAAAGTACATGTAAACATTATATAGACTGGACAAAGGCATTTTGAACAACCGATTACAGCAATTACGTAACAATGGTACATTAAATACACGCTTCAATTTTGGAAAAATTGCAAGTCTAATTTCGACCTTGACCAAACTTTTCAAGATCAAATAAGATGTTAGACTTTATCAGCTACACTATGAGTTAAGGAGTGAGTCTCTCTTCGATAAACAGAACCAACATCATCACCAACAAAAAATGTGATTTTTACCTTTTCCGTGACTTTCACCTTAACCTTTGATCTACAGGGTGGTCAAAAAGTCAGGTAACATGTTAAAGGTAGAAAAAACAATATGATCCATTATAATCTCTATTCGTTTAATATTATTTGTTTAAATATTTGAGTGTAATATATAAACTACCCCTCCTGATTTCTGGCTTTGGGGCTATGTAAAGGATAGCGCTTATGGCAAGAAGCCTGATACAATAGCGTCTTTAAAGTTATTTATTGAAGAGGAGATTGCGCGGATATCAGCTGACATGATTACACGTGTTACACAATCAGTGGTTAATCGCTTCCAGCGATTGATAGAGAGAAATGGACGACAATTAACAAAATAAACATATTTCATGTTTGTTTCATTTTATATTTCAATGTATGGTACTTAAATATACGTGTATTGCTAATATCGTTTTTCTTTAAAATGTTACCTGACTTTTTGACCACCCTCTAGATAACCAAATTAAAACGATTTGTAATTAAACCATAACCGATATTTTGAACAAATTTGATGACAATTGGATTCTAGACTGCACACAAACAAACACAGATACCAACTTGATCGAAAGCATGAGTTGCATGTTGGAGGTTAAAATGAAAAATGGTAAATGAATCAAAAACATGAGACACTTACTCATGCCAAGACCCTGCATCATGTACAGAAAACTTTCGGCTAATTCTTCAGGCTAAAAAACGAATAAAAAGCAAAAGAAACTCATCAACAGAAATGTCTTAACAAACATTTAAATTCAAATCAATATAAAGAGCATGGTCGTTATTTTTTAACAAGCAGAGAAAATTTAGTGCTTCTGCAGTATAATATGATTTCAAACAAATGCATTTCAGGTAAAAACACTATTACATACTTACGTTTTATGTTGAAATTCCCCACCCCCTAGCCCTTGAGCCACTGAAGGGGCATAGGCCATCTACAATTTTGTAGATGCTTTTGTAGCGACTGAGTTCTTTTTACGGGGTGAGGGGTGCTGGCTCCATGCTCAACCTTCCCAGAAAGTACATACAGTGCCTAGCTTTCCCAAATGGTCACCCATCTGGTACTGGCCAGGCTCAATGTTGCTTAACTTCGGTGATCTGGTGAGAACCGGTGTGTCAACGTGTCATGTTGAAATTAGTAATTACAAAAAATTATCCAATAGAAGATGTGCTAGATCTATTTTTTTATAAAAACCATAGATAGTAGCAGTTAGATATTTGTTTTTTTTAATTTTGAATGGTAGATTTTCACCGAAAACAATGAAAGCAAGGGAGATAAATCAAAATGATAGATTCCAGTTATCTCCTCTGGATTTTAAGAACTTTTATACATAAAAACATACAAAACTTTATAATACAATAAAACTTTATAATTCGATAAATTTTATTTTCACTTGTAATAATTTTTCTATGGATCAGTTTTTCATAATATTTGGAATTTATACTAATTTCGACATGCCATGCAAGTACATAATAGTGTTTTTACCTGAAATGCATTTGTTTGAAATCCACTGCAGAAACACCAAAAATTCCAATTGAAAATCTTATTTTAGAACAACGCTTTTAAAAAATTTATCGAAAAAAATTATTACAAATGTTTGCAGTGAATAAAAGATTACAAAAAAAAAATAATAAAATGTGGATTATTTACTCTTTCTGCGACGACATTAGCCACACCATCAATCTCAAGAAGATCTAGAAGTTTCCTGTTGCCAATTTTGTTCATCATTGCTTGATACAATGCATGTACAGTGTGGTTGAACGAAGCTTTTGAGCCAGTCACCATCAGGCAAGGGCAGCTATGAAATAAAAATTTCAACAATTACGTAATAAACAGAATAATGTGTTCCGAAATTTATTCTGATGGATTAATTAATTTAGGAGTGAATCCTGTACATAATAATCTATATAAATAAAACAGTAGATGTATGTATGTGCGTCTGTCTGTGTGTAAATATTTAACGAATAAACTCTTAACTACTGAAATTAACGGAAAATAATAATTAGTGTTGGGACAATTAATCGAAATTGAGAATCGGAAAAATCGTAACTTTCTAGGGTATCAGAATCGATATCCGAATCGATATCGGAATCGATATCGGAATCAGAAAAATTTGTGACTATTTTCCGATGCCAAAACCGATTCCTTTACTTATCTTTTCTAATTTAAGAAAATGTTTAATTGCTGTTAATAATAATCAAATAATAAATATTTATTGATTTTAAATTTTGAGTAAAACTAAAATCTATAGATCCCCCCCCTCTCCCGATAAAAGTAGGCTTTTATGTTTGAGAAAATACAGGCATATTTAAGATGTGTTTTTACAATAATCAAGACAAAATACCAATTTTATAGTTAAATTTTTAGAGATTTATAAAGAATCGGAATCAGTAATTGTAGCAGAATCAGGAATTAAGTTCGGAATCGGTAATTATATCAGACCGGAGCAAATAATGAAATCGTCCCATCACTAATAGTAATCATACACCAAGGATGGTTTATAACGAGTAAAATCTTTGTTTGGATGAATGAATAACGCGTACATAAGTCAGCAAATTGAAATGCAAAATGTAGGGAAAATTTTGGTGTGACTGGAGTCATGGAGGCGGACTGCTAAGGGTGACATGTGCGAACTCGAAACCCGACCGACGGGACATAGAAACGCGAAAAATCAGTTGATTCGATCGCATCTTAATTTGCATGAATGAGACAATATAAAGCCGGCAGTGAAGAGGTCGGAAACGAGTTGTGACGAGTTAAGTTCTCAAGAACCGGACTGAACGTGTGAGAGCGGAGAATGTTGCCAAGAATCCAGTTCAGGTTTTTTTTTCTATTAGACAAAATGTTTATTTCGATTTGCCGATACTTTTATTAGTTTTGTACATGTGTAAATTAATCATAGGTAAGAATGGTTTCATTTTATAACTTTCATATCTATCTGTCAGGTTAGCTCAAACGTTAGCAAACGCGGCTTGAGCACTTGAGGGAACATAGCTGGAGAGCAAAATGTTTTGGGTTTGATTGTAGCTGATGGTACCACAATCATATTTTTTTTTACTTTTGAAATCAGTATTATATATTAGGTACACTATAATATTTAAAAGAGAATTGGTTATGTAATAATATGAAATCTGCGTGAAATAAAATATATTAAATGTATTTTATGACCGCCACGGTTGAGCGCTCTCTTGCTAGTATATAAATATATAGACATAACTAATTGTAGCAAAAGAAGTATCGAACCTGTTAGAAAAATAATAAAATAATTAATAATGTTTAAAAATATTACGCAAGAAAACACGTGGCCATTTACATTTCTTAACGAAAGCAAATACAAAATATAATTCAAGGTTAAAATTTTAAAACTTAATTTTGTTTCATAAAGATTTGTTCGGTTAAAAGATAAAACAAATATTTCTACTTACGCTACTTTGCCAATATTGTCAGTCAGACTGTTTCGGCTGAAAAGTAAAAAAAAAAAAAAAAGTTATATAATAAGTAAAGAAATTTAAAAACTAAAATTCTTAGTCGATGTTGTAAAAGATATATTTATAGAAAAGAATACAAAATGGTTTTTTCTGCTACAAACAATTTTATTTGTCCCAACTATAAATGCTGTTGAACTTTCTCAAGGAATCACTAAAATTATCTATTCAAAATAATAATAATGACTAAAATTATCTATTCAAAATAATATTAATGATGGCACTCTGTGTCTTGAGACAACGGCATTCTTCATCTAGTTTGGTTTCCTACATTATCTGCTGTGGCTAACCAGGTGCAGGTCTGGGCAGGTAATAAGAGAACCTTGGTTTGCCAATTTATCAGGGTCCCTGGCAAACTCCAACAGAAAGGCAAGCCAATACAGTCGGTGTCAGCACAGCTGCAGGAGCTGCTGGAAAGATGTTGCAGAGCTTCACCATCCGCCTATCGGAACTTCAGATCGGATTTTTTGTCAGGGTATACTCCCTTAGCTTTTGCCCTTCCCAAGGCATCCACATATTCAGATATAATAACTAAAGAAACCAACCATAAAATAAATAGGTTTTTCTATTATAAAAATACAAAACTTGACATGACTTTCATAGATGACTATGGCGATACTGTATCATTAACTGAAATGTTGAAGTTTTTCTTTTTCAGTTAATGTCTTCTCCATAGCATATGCTCGTTGCAGATCTGTTATCACTGTTTAAATTGACTTTCTCTATGAAACTATCATTTACATTGGTTTCCATGTGAAATCATCTTTGACTCAGTCTTTCTCACTTACCCTCAATTGGGATGTGTATACATCTGTTTACAAAACTGGAGATTCATTCAAAAATGTCCATATCACTGTAAACATTTGCAACACAAAGCTGATTCCAGTCAGCATCACTGTAGTCTCGACACGCCTTATGTAGTCTCGACATGCCTTATTTAGTCTCGGCACGCCTTATGTAGTCTTGACATGCCTTATGTAGTCTGGACATGCCTTATGTAGTTTCAGTACGCCTTATGTAATCTCGACATGCCTTATGTAATCTCGACATGCCTTATGTAATCTCGACATGCCTTATGTAATCTCGACATGCCTTATGTAGTCTCAACACACTTTATGTAGCCTTAACATGCCTTATGTAGTCTCGGCATGCCTTATATAGTCTTGACATGCCTTATGTGGTCTGAAAATGTTTTATGTGGTCTCAAAATGCCTTATATAGAATTGACACGCCTTATATAGAATCGACACGCCTTATGTAATCTCGACATACCTTATGTAGTCTCGACACACCTTATGTAGTCTCGGCACACCTTATGTAGTCTCGACACACCTTATGTAATCTAGACACGCCTTATGTAATCTAGACACGCCTTATGTAGTCTCGACACACCTTATGTAATCTAGACACGCCTTATGTAATCTAGACACACCTTATGTAGTCTCGACACACCTTATGTAATCTAGACACACCTTATGTAATCTAGACACGCCTTATGTAGTCTCGGCACACCTTATGTAGTCTCGACACGCCTTATGTAATCTAGACACACCTTATGTAGTCTCGCAAGATCAAACTTATTTACCAACTACCACTACTACCAGCAACACAGATCATATCGCCAAGATATCAAAATGAGGCGACAACTTCTAATTTCAACAGACTATCCACAGAGAACACGGTACAGGGCATGTCTTTTATTTGGCAAGTACGTTTTCTATATGAATAATTTTCAATATGGATCAAAATAAATTTGCTTGCGACACGCCAATAATAAACAAGCATTAATAATAGTGCTTGTATCAATGTCAAGAAAGATTGCCCCCCCCCTTTTTTTTTTTTTAAATTTGAGATCATTAGCACATTTTTATTCAAAAGCAGAATAAATCTTTGCTGGTTTCCTATATGGAATATTGCCATACAAAACAAAATAGCACAAAAACTTTATTTTATGGTGTATTTACCTGATGGGGTGAAAAATATACAGTACATCATATTCAGTAATTGTGTTTAAAAAAAAATGAATTCAAATTTTATTGGAAAACGCTTTCCAAGCAACATTGAAGGCTTAGTTACCTGCCTTGACTTTAATAATGTGGAAAATGTTGACTAGAAAGTGTGTAACAATAAAAACAAAAAATATGAAATGAATTTCCGTAGATTTTGATATACATTATTTTTTATCCTAACAGGTAAGTACATCATAAAGTTTTTGGATTTTTTCTTAACAGCCAAATGCAATATAGCGCTTCCTCTGCAGAACCACTGGATCTTTTTCCTATTTCTTACAATGAGAATGAAATTTAGACCAGAGTCAACAAAATGAACACGATGCAAAGCTGGGAATCATTTTATTAATCATGAAGCGAAAACATTTATAGATTAATCAATATTAATGGGAGCCATAGAAATTCTTCATTGCTTTTGACATTAATCTGTATAATTTACTGTTGCTAATATGTTCTTTTGAAATAATAGGTGTCTGAGTTGATGCTTTCAACAAGAAATGACACTTGTTGTATGAAAATAATTGTTAGTCTCAAAAAAGAAAAACATTCTTTAAATAAATTAAACAAATCTCTTTTCTTTATTCCTTTAAACTTGTAGCAATTTAATTCTTTTTAAAAAAACAATATTCTCAGTTTGCTTATCTTTAAAATAATTGACAGCTAAATATTCTTCAAATCAATACAACAAAAGTCATTTTTTTTAAATATATTTATTTAAATACTAGCTGTACCCGGCCACGCGTTGCTGTGGCTCAGTTTGTTAAAATGGAACACATGTGAAAGTAGAGAAAAGTTTGATTCTTTTTTTCAAGAGAATGTACAAATTATTTATTTTTAACAGATGTTAAGAAAATGAACAGAAAAATACTTCCATCATTAATTATGCAAAAAAATAAATAAAATGTTGATTTAGTGTTTCAATATGCTTATAAATTACGATAAAACTTGCTGAGTATGCACTGTTTTACGGTTGTTGTAAAAATGGAACGGAAACTTAAATTTCGCTTCATTTTAATCTTTCTTAATTTTTTAATTGTGCCCCCCACCAAACGAATATAATCAAAACAGTAGCATTCAACAATTGTACTTTATGTATATAAAACACAAAATATTTATTAAAAAAAAATTTTTGTAAAAAAAGTTAATAACGAAAGGGAAATAATTCCATTTTTAAACGAAAAAGTCAGTTTACCTAACTTACTGTATTAATGCTATTTTTTTTAAGCAAGAAAAGAAAAAAGGTAAATATCCAGATACGCTACTACAGAACACCGACCACTCTAATTTGTTTTTTTATAGGTAATTGAGGTCGCTGACAACAAATCTGATAGTCAAACTTGGGGCAAATTTACCGTTTGCATGGTATTTACCCCTGAACCCACGAACTTCTTTCCACCATTTTGCAGCTTCCGTTTATGCTACGCGCATGCACGCTGTAGCATAAACGACGGCTTAACCAAGCAAACTACGTTGGGGGGAGGGGATTTTTTTTTTCCAGGACATAGAATTTTCTAATTTTCAAAAATACATTATAGCGCTTTTTGGGTGGAAAATTTAAAATTAGCTGAAAAAGAAATAAAATAAGAAAAGGAAAGCACACCAAGTTGGAGTAAGGGGGGGGGGGGTTAATTTATCTGTTTTTTTTTTTTTTTTTACCTGGAACATCGAATTTTCAAATTTTCCGTAAGTAACACACCAACATTTACCAATTAGAACACCATTTAACATTTTCCGAAGATTTTACTTTGTACATCACATCCCCCCCAAAACAAATTAGAGTTGTCGGTGTTCTGTAGTAGCGTATCTGGATATTTACCAAAAAAAAATATTTAGGTTTGGCTATAAATTCCTGAACTCATTTCACCCTAAATAATTTAGGTGACTGAAATAGGAATCTAATTGAATCTTTAATTTCCTGAATTACGAGAATTCATTTTTCTTCGAGTTATATCGAATACATTAATACGGACTTTAGGGGCTTTTTTCGTAATGTTACTGTAAAAATTATTTTTTATTGTTACAAATTACGATGCTTTAAAAAAAGCAAAAATAAATTCTTGCGTTTTTTATTTACTACTGAAAACCATAACTTTAGTAAAGGTATTTTTTGTTTAAACAAAATAAAACATTTTCACTAAGAGTTAAGTAAAAATAATTAGTTCATTATATTCTGCGATCATTATTTGAAAAATACTGCAATTTTCATTAAAATTCGTTAATTTCCTGATTTTGGTGAATTTTTAAGTAAAGGGAGGAGTCAAAATGTGTATATACTTTGAGTGTCAGCATTCATTTTGCGACCACGTGTGGTTAATTTAAATTAAAGTTCAATCACATGGTTACATTATCAATAATCATGTAATTAAACCCATTGAAAATTTACCGATATTGTAAACACATTCTGTTTACATTAAGCCTGTAGTATTTTTTAGTGATGCAATGTTGTCAACTGAGATTTAAAAAAAACCCGCAAGATCAGAAGAAAGAAATGTCCAGAAAATCACTAGATTTTTAACTTATCGTCTGAAATTTTCAAAAGTCGCTAATTCCCCCCCCCAAAAAAAAAACTCCATAATGTTCCGTGTTTTCTCACTATGGGTTTGTATTACTGTACACATAGATTCGAAAACGTTGTCAAAAAACAAATATATAACAAATAAATGTTATCAAAGGCAAGATAAGTAACTTTTCTACCTAACTGGATATATTTTTCGTGTTTTTATTCAATGTAACATGTTTATTCAGCTCGAAAACCATACAGTGTTTACCGATGTATTGGAACATTCAAGATGGAGTCTGATTCTCTCTTTAACACGGTAAGTTTGGGAAAAAGATGTTATAAGTAAAAAACCGGATAAAATACTGTTAAAAACTCGCTCAATACATGTTACTGTGACATAGGTTGACATATATTCGGCGGGTTTTTAATAGTATTTTGTATAGTTTTTTATTTATAACACCTTTTTCAAAACTTACGGTGTTAAAGAGGGTGTGAGACGCCATCTTGAATTTTCGAATACATTGGTAAACACTGTATGTTTTTCGAGCTGAATGAATATGTTACATTGAATAAAAACACAAAAAATATATCCAGTTTGGCAGAAAAGTAACTTATCTTGCCTTTGATAACATTTATTTGTTATATATTTGTTTTTTGACAACTTTTTCGAATCTATGTGTACAGTAATACAAACCTGTTTTTTTTTGTTTGTTTTTTTTTTTTTTGCTGTTGTTTCTTGCTTTTTACACTTTTAGATCGTATTTTAAACTAAACTTCGGCGGTTGGAATGCCGCCCCCCCCCCCACCTAAAATGTACTTGGAAAAATCGATTTTATAGTGAGATTTAAGAATGATCAGTCGAAAAAAAGGTGAAAAACAAAACAAATAATCAATAAATAATTGTTACCAAAGGCAATAAATGCTACTTTTTTTTACTTACATGAATGAGTTTATTTTATGTTTTAAAGTATTTTCAAGCGCTTTTCTTTATTTTTTAATAATCTGATGCGGGTGTGTGGGTGCCAAATACCTCCAGATTTTCTAGAATTTCCCGCTAGATTGTAAACGAAATCTCCAGATCTAGCAGGAAAACCGCTAAATTGTAACACTGGTCACGTGACAGGAAGCGGTAATAAATAATTGTCCCTAAATAAAAAAAATGGCCTCTCGGTACAAAGAAATCCACCTATTTATCATAGAAAAATTAAGTATAATGTTATAATTAAAAAGAAATATATAAAAACACACATGGATATAGTAAACATATTATACCAAAACGTGGAAGCCATTTGTCCAGTGGTTTTTTAGACAATTAATTCCGAACGAACCAACAGTTACATTTTTATATATATAGATTTGTTTTAGTCGACGGAACAACACTTTTATTTTGGAACAATTCATTTTAAAATTGGATAAAATTGGAATTATCTTAACGACATCAGATTAATCACGAATGACTATCTTTGCTGATCGGAAAATCTCATTTTTAAAAATGTGTGAAAGGCGATAATGTATATATGAATATGAAATGCCTTAGTGCATTATCATATGGATTTATATGAGGCGTGTTCAATAAGTAATGTCCCTGACCCATGTTCAGTTGTCTGATCAAGCTGAAATTTTGCATGTCAATGATTTATATCTTCATGGCTTATGTGGTAAATTACAGCTTTGAATTAGTTGTGGTTTATGATTTACAGGTGTTTGAACTGAGTCAGGTGTGAAATGAAGCCTGTTGAGTGTTGCACAGTGATCTGTTTTTTTTTTATTTGAAAGGACGCACAACATAGGAGACTTTTGATGAAATAAAAGATATTTCTTGTGATGATACCCTACATTATAACCTTGTAAAACGTTCGCATCGTGAATTCAAACATGACCGAAAATTTGTGGAAACAGTTCACAGATCTGGTCACCCTCCCAGCTTCTGCCATTGATAAGGCATCTGCCAATCAAATTACGGTTGCTATTTTTGGAAGATTGGCAAATGACTATCTGACAAATCGTCCAAAATGTCAAGATTCGTACAAGGTCTGTAGAAACTATAACTAGTTGCATATGCAAGATAACACTTCAGTTCACAATGCACATGTCACCAGATCAGAAACAGGAGCATGTAGCTATGAAAAACCTCCCCATCCCCCTACTCTCCTAATCTTGCACCCTCTGACTTTCACCTCTTCCCAGTCATGAAGTTGTTTTGAAAGAAAAGTGTTCCCTAAATGATGCAACCAAAATCACATCGTGGCTGGAGGAGGAACCTGAGATGTTCTATAAAAACGATCTCTCGAGTTGCATTAAATGATATGAAAAATTCATGACTCTGGATGGTTTCTATCTAGGGAAAGACTAATGATCGCACCAAGTTTTGTTGCTTTACTGCAATGAAAAGTGAGTCAAGGACGTTACTTATTGAACGAGACTCACAATAGAAAACAGAAATAAAGAAATCCAATGGAAATATGTCACACTTACTTCATAAAAGCTTCAACAAATTTCTTGAGGTTTTTCGGGTTGATCTTTGAACGCAAATTATCCAGGAAACATTGGGTGGCGAGTTCCAGTTGTTCTTTATTTTGAGCTTTTTCAAACTAGAAGAAACAAAGAAAAGTTAAGTAAAAAGGAAGCCATTTGCATGATGGTCCGAAAAGAAAACGCAACATTTGTTGATCAAGACTGTTTATTTCCTGCAAAAGGGATATCGGATGCATCAAGCAGAAAAGAGCAAGCATCGTGACTTCTACATACTCGATAACTAAATGGGAAATAATGTTTTGTACTGAACCACAGTTCCGACTGCACCAATGATTTTTAAACTAATTGAACAGTAAGATTTGCTACCAGTCATCTTCTGCAGAACTAGGCCACATCAATCAATGGTTCATACATGCTGAGAAAGAGAGAGAGAGAGAGAGAGGAAGAGAGAGAGGAAGAGAGAGAGACAGACATGCTCTTTTTATTAAGTTAGTAAATGTGATTTTACAAACACAAACATTTTGGCTCAACTCAATTAGATTTTGTTTGAGAAAAAAAAAAACTATCTAGTTTTTCATGTGCCTAAAACTAAATGTAAATTCCATCAACTTTCTAAGAACTATAGGTTTGTGGAACACAATACCTCAGAGCTGCTTCCTAGCTGGCTGTAACCTGGCTGTTTTCAAGTCTAATGTAAACAAGCTTCTGTTGAGCAATCCTCTGAAATAATCAACTACTCCCCAAGTTCCACTATTACCGATCATCACTGGTCACCTGACGTCCATTAACCTTTATATTCAAGTGACATTTGGGCAAGCTTGATAAGCAATGACCACTCCCCTAATAAAAAACAATAATAATAATAAAGCATTTGATTAAAAGCATAATTTTTAAGTAAATGTTACGAGAGAAGGAAGTTAACATTAGGTTTACTTTCTACAACCTTATAACTCTCGTTTTGTTCTGTCTTTTAGTCCTCAGATTCCATGAGTGATGTTTATGACAAAGGGAAAAGAATTGCTGTTTTCTGGGTCAGTATTTATTCATGTAACACTTATTGTTGGTTAGTTTTTGATCTTGATGTAGTATTTTCAGGATTTTTTGGGGGGTTTGTTGCATCAAGTGGCTTCATGCCTTGTCTGGAGTGATTTCCATATAAAAAATCATTTGATAAACGACTATATTTACACTGTTAAAGTTAAATAATTTCTTATTGCATCGCAATGAATGAACGATTAATTAGTTTTAAACCAGAAAGAAGTGACACAACTAATATCTATTTAAATTTATGCTAAATGTAAAGTTATGTCTGTGTATATGACCATAAATGGGCATGCATACGATTCACTATTAAACTAATTAACTGATCATTATGCTTTTTGGAACACAGCTGTCAGGTGTAAAGGGTGAGTAATGTGGATTATATTTAGTTTTAGTTTTATGCAAATGGAGCAAAATGGGCATGGAATCCCTTTGTGATATTCAGATATTTCTGATTGTTGTCAAATTTTGACAAAAATCAGGTAACAATACTCCATACATATCACACATCTAATTTGCTGATTTAACTTTTAAATCTTTTACTGCAACAATTTGCATCATTGGCGATAGTTTACAATTTGGATCATTGGCAAGGTTTACAATTTGCATCATTGGCAATAGTTTACAATTTGCATCATTGGCAATCATTAACAATTTGCATCATTGGTAATAGTTTACAATTTGCATCACTGGCAATCGTTAACAATTTGCATCATTGGCAATAGTTTACAATTAGCATCATTGGCAATAGTTTACAATTTGAATCATTGGCAATAGTTAAAAATTTGCATCATTGCAATAGTTAACAATTTGCATCATTGGCAATAGTTTACAATTTGCATCATAGGCAATAGTTAACAATTTGCATCATTGGCAATAGTTAACAATTTGCATCATTGGCAATAGTTTACAATTTGGATCATTGGCAATAGTTTACAATTTGCATCATTGGCAATAGTTAACAATTTGCATCATTGGCAATAGTTAACAATTTGCATCATTGGCAATAGTTAACAATTTGCATCATTGGCAATAGTTAACAATTTGCATCATTGGCAATAGTTTACAATTTGCATCATTGGCAACAGTTAACAATTTTCATCATTGCAATCGTTAACAATTTTCATCATTGCAATAGTTAACAATTTGCATCATTGAAATAGTTAACAATTTGCATCATTGGCAATAGTTAACAATTTGAATCATTGCAATAGTTAACAATTTGCATCATTGCAATCGTTAACAATTTGCATCATTGGCAACAGTTAACAATTTGCATCATTGACATAGTTAACAATTTGCATCATTGGCAATAGTTAACAATTTGAATCATTGCAATAGTTAACAATTTGCATCATTGCAATCGTTAACAATTTGCATCATTGGCAACAGTTAACAATTTGCATCATTGCAATCGTTAACAATTTGCATCGTTGGCAACAGTTTACAATTTGCATCATTGCAATAGTTAACAATTTGCATCATTGCAATAGTGAACAATTGGCATCATTGCAATGGTAAACAATTTGCATCATTGGCAATAGTTAACAATTTGCATCATTGCAATAGTTAACAGTTTGCATCATTGCAATAGTTAACAGTTTGCATCATTGGCAACAGTTAACAATTTGCATCATTGCAATAGTTAACAATTTGCATCATTGCAATAGTTAACAATTTGCATCATTGGCAATAGTTAACAATTTGATTCATTGCAATAGTTAACAATTTGCATCATTGGTAATCGTTTACAAGTGGCATCCTTGGCAATAGTTTACAATTTGCATCATTGGCAATAGTTAACAATTTGAATCATTGGCAATAGTTAACACTTTTCATCATTGCAATAGTTAAGAATTTACATCATTGGCAATAGTTAACAATTTACATCATTGGCAATAGTTAAGAATTTGCATCATTGGCAATAGTTAACAATTTGCATCATTGGCAATAGTTAACAATTTGCATCATTGGCAATAGTTAACAATTTACATCATTGGCAATAGTCAACAATTTGCATCATTGGCAATAGTTAACAATTTACATCATTGCCAATAGTTAACAATTTGCATCATTGGCAATAGTTAACAATTTGCATCATTGCAATAGTTAACAATTTGCATCATTGCAACAGTTAACAATTTGCATCATTGCAATAGTTAACAATTTGCATCATTGCAATAGTTAACAATTTGCATCATTGGCAATAGTTAACAATTTTCATCATTGCAATAGTTAACAATTTGCATCATTGCAATAGTTAACAATTTGCATCATTGCAATAGTTAACAATTTGCATCATTGCAATAGTTAACAATTTGCATCATTGCAATAGTTAACAATTTGCATCATTGCAATAGTTAACAATTTGCATCATTGCAATAGTTAACAATTTGTATTCATTATCATTTGTATTCATTATTATTTGTATTCATTATTATTTGTATTCATTAAGAAATCTCACACAGGTCATCATCAAAGATTAATCATTGACAAATAACCAGTGATGTTCCCTGGAAACTGGGTGATAACATATCTCCCCAGATTTCCAGTACTCTCTACCTCTTTCAACAACATGTGTAAATTACTTTGCATTATCGCAACAGCTGATTACAATTGATTTCTTGCAAGTAATGACTACTAGTCTGAGATTTGTGTGAGGATAAGCTTTCTAAAGAACTCAATCCTCTTCGTACTCTTCCAGTGGAGGTTTGGTCAGTGCATTCCATCATCGGTCTTTCCATCCTCCTTGACCCTTCACAGCTATTGACTAGAATTTAACAAATAAAGGTACATTGGAAAGGTAATTATCTCAATTGTGTATTAGATTTTGAATTGTTTGTGTGTTTCTCACCTATGCGTAACTTTAATAAATATACATTGATCTTTTTTTTTTTTAAATGTTGATGGAATATTTATTGAAATCAAAATTAAAATGAAGAAAAACTAAAACAAATTTTTTTTTAAATCCAATATACATATAAAAAAAAAGAAAAACTTAGTGAATTATAATTTTAATTATTTTTCCTTAAGCTCTCAACTCGGCAATGCCAGATCTTTTTGTTAGTAAAAATTAGATTGTATTTCAACTCTAAAACAAAAATAATCAAAATGACAATGGAATAAGCAAAATCACTTTAAATGGTCATTTCTCACATTTCTAACATTGTACAGTTTTTTTTTTGTTTTTTGTTTTCGTCACGTGATACATGCACTACAGGTGTGCATTCAGATGCAACAACAAAACACTCATTTTAGTGAGGAAGGTTGTTATCATTGGTCGGCAGTGCATTTTCTGTTGCAGTACATAAGCATCATTCGTGAATAAACTCAGTCTACGGATTTCACTCGTACGAAATGATGCATGCAATGAAGTGTTCAAAAATTAGAAAGCATCTTTAATATTATTAATGCACTAACTTTTATCAGATATATATATATATATATATATCTGATAAAAATATTTTATATATATATATATATATAAAATATTAACCCATACGCACACACACACACACACACACACATATATATACACACACACACAAGTACAAGATTTTTGTATACAATCAAATAATATTAAACATTCAAGCCATTATCATTGATGCTGACGTTAGTCTTTTTTTCTGATTTATTTCAGCATGTATATGGGAAAAAAGGTTCTTAAGTGAATCATCTTCCATCTCCGTCTTCTTGTGATTATGTATTCTTCGTTAAGAAAAATAGAAATTTCAAAAATACGCAAAAAAAAAAGAAAAAAAAAACATGCTAACCTCACCATTGATGATAATCGCAGTGCATTCAATATTGGTTCATATAAGTGGCCTGACAAGGCCACAGGGGGAAACAATCGGAGCAGCAAAACTGAAGCTGGCCTGCAGGACACTATATATACAAATATAAGAAAATTTGGGCATATTTTATTGTGTTTAAAATATAGGTTCTTTTTTACCAGTTTCCATAAAATTTTAACCAAAGATTAGTATTATAATTTTCAAAAAGCTTGCAAATTTTCATGTAGTTTTGTCTCATAGAACTAAAGATATGAGAATTTCAATATTCAATTTGGCTACCAGTAATATTTATATATATATTAATAATTATTATGGTAAATACTTATACATTTTAATTATTAACAAAAAAAAAACCAAGACATCGAGTGATGGATTCATAGCAACAAAAAGTGTATTTCATCATTAGTTACAATTGTTTCAAGACTGTTCAGACAAATTCAAGCATTATGTCGTTTGAAAATTTTTACAGGAACAGCCTTTCGTCAGACTAAATGAAAAGAAAGACTGTTTCTGTGAAAATTTTCAAACGACATAATGTTTGAATTAGCCGAACAGTCTTGAAACAATTGTAACTAACGATGAAATACACATATTGTTGCTATAAATTCATCCCTCAATGTCTTGTTTTTTTGTTAAAATAATATATAAATGCTCAATTATGAAATATGATAATTTTGAAGCTTATAGTTTAAGCTATCGCTTTTTGGCTTAAAAATTATTGGTATGTATAAGATTACTGAATTTTCAATTATATAAACCCAGTAAAATTCGGAATACTATATATATATATATATATATATATATATATATATATATATATACACACACACACACACACACACACACACCACTTTTTTTTTGGCAATTTTAGAAGTTCTAAATCTCAGTGACTATTGATCAGAAGTTAACAAATGAAGGTTCGTTGGAAAGGTAATGACCTGAATTGTGTAGTGGGCTACATGACATTTACCCTTACGGTTACAAATTAAGAGGATCATTCATCATCCCGAGCCTATTTTTGGCATTTTTTTTTTACAGCCATAAAATGTTTCAATCATAGTCATTTGTTTTCCTAGTTGACAAAATATCTAATATTTCCCCAAAATCTCTGACCTTGATGGAAGGGAGACTAAAACTTGCTGATATGGTTTCAAATGATCTGAAATAATAGCAAAGAGAGACTTGATTCCAAATAGTTCTCATATGTTATATCTTCCCTCTTTATATATACACACACATACATATACTACTAGCCAAATTGAATATTGAAATTTGGTTCTACGAGATGAAACTACATGAAAATTTGCAGACTTTTTGAAGATTATAATACTATTCCATGGTTAAAATTTTATGACAATTGATAAAAAAGAATCTATATTTTACAACGAATAAAATATGCCCAAAATTGCCTTCATTTGCATATACAGTGTCCTGCAAGCCAGCTTCAGTTTTGCTACTTCGGTTGTCTCCCCTGTGGCCTGGCCAGGGCACTAACGTAAACACAGATGAAAATGCAAATATACAAATTATCATATAAGAATTATTTTATATTTTATATTTTTCAGGACAACATTTGTACAAATTAAAATACATTGTAATACATTTGTACAAATTAAAATACATTGTAATAAGTTAAAATACATTGTAATAAGTTAAAATACATTGTAATAAGTTTAATTTTATTCCTTGATTCTATGAACCTTATTCCTTTTATTTCATAATTTTAGATATCAAATGTTGTTATATTTGAAGAAAACATAAGGCATAAAAAAATCATTCAATAAAATTACATTCAGAACTTAAAATTTTTTAAATCCTATTCATTCAATACAAAATATTAACGGATGAATGCAGATGAGGAAGGAATGATTTTGTTTAGACAATTTTTTATAATTATTTTAAGGATTCTAAACTATCTATATATGATCGATGGCCATACTTTTCTTCATTTCTTCATATAAAAAGAGTGGCTTTTTTAGCCATCAACCAAGAGTTTTCTCCCTTGGCATCAAAGATAACAAGAGTCTCAGACATTGCTGAGATGATTTGTTCCTTGTTTATTCTGTGCAGTTCTAGATTTTTCCTTCTGACTTTGAGAAGGAGTTAATTTATTACTAATCGCTTGAGGTAGACCTACTGAGGAATGCTAATGAAACAGCCGTGTCAGTTTTGCAGACCAAAGTGCTCAACCTCTAAGGTGCTGGTTTTTCAAATCATACTTTCCAACCTTTGTGTCACATCATCTCCCAGTGGGATGAAGATCAATAACTTCACATGAAAAGATCAATAAAAGTTTTGTAATGCGATTTGTGTTTATCTACATTGAGTTTATCTACATTGTGTTTATCTACATTGAGTTTGTCTACATTGAGTTTATCTACATTGAGTTTATCTACATTGAGTTTATCTACATTGAGTTTATCTACATTGAGTTTATCTACATTGAGTTTGTCTCTAAAATGCATTTGAAAGAAAACAAAATAATGAACATTGCAAACATCGCTTTTGATTTTTTTTTTTTTAAATTATTCAATTTGATATTTTTAATAATGCTGAAATAATAAAAAGAAATCATCAAAAAAGGATGTAACGAGTTATGATTGGTAAGGTCGTAGAAGTACAAAGAGAAAATAGATGTTAATATTTGTGTTGTGTTTAGTTAAGAAATTTAGTCACACAAATCATAAGTAACGAACAGGACGCATCATTTCATTTTGTTTCGTCAATGTTTCCTTTTTCTAACATTTGATGACATTCTCTCATATGTGATTTTATTTTTATAAAATAAGTTCATATGTAAATATGTAATCATTCAAAAAAATACAAACAATAATAATAAGAATTAGTGATGGGACGATTCTGATATTTTTCACCAATTCCAATACAATTAGTAATTCTGATTTAAATTTCCGATTCTGTTTTAAATTTCCGATTCCAATTCTGTTTTAACTTCCTGATTCTGATTTAAATTTCCGATTCCGATTTCAAATTTCCGATTCCAATTCTGTTTCAAACTTCTGATTCCGATTTCAAATTTCCAATTCTGATTCTTCTAAAATCTCTAAATATTTAGCCATAAACTTGTTGTGTTTTTGGAGGAGCAGGGGAGGGGGGCGACTCAGATTACTGTAAATACTTGTGGAATATATTTTTTAGGAAATATAAAAATATTCTTGGCTAATCGTCCCAACACTGCTGTAGATATTCAATGATAGCAAATTTCATTTTCTTTTTGTTTTTTGTTTTATTTTTTTTTTTTGTTCAATTCTTATTGCATTTGATTTCTATGCTAATCAATTTTTTTTCCTAGTTGACAAAGTCTCATTAATATTATGTTAAATTTTTAGTAGGTCACTGCAAACAGGTTGAGGAATGTCTGAAAAGAAGAAAAAAGGTGAATCAAGGGAGTTGGTATTATTCATGCAGTTATAAATACCAGTCACAGGGAATGACAGGAGAGAGACACGTGGGGGGTGTTTGTCATGCATTAAATAATCAAGGGTAAATAAACCAACAAGTTGCTAATGTTGACATTCATAACTACGATTACCAGTAAAAGGGCTTCGATTTACAGGCTAGTTGGCTGGGTCTGGTATTTTCACGGCACTCACATTATTAGCGTTGGATTATTATGAAAGGTTAAAGCTTTGCTTGTGAATATAAGTTAACAGATTAAATAGAAATGCCAGATAAAAATGAACAGATTTGTTGTCAAATTAAACGGAAAAAAAACGTTGTAGGAAAGCAGAATGGCCGGTATTTAGAGAAGAATAGTGCATGAATTGTTTGGCCTAATTTACAATGTTAGGGTTAATTTCACTTAATTTACAATGTTAGGGTTAATTTCACTTAATTTACAATGTAAAAGTTAATTTCACCTAATTTACAATGTTAGGGTTAATTTCACTTAATTTACAATGTAAAAGTTAATTTCACCTAATTTACAATGTTAGGGTTAATTTCACTTAATTTACAATGTAAAAGTTAATTTCACCTAATTTACAATGTTAGGGTTAATTTCACTTAATTTACAATGTAAAAGTTAATTTCACCTAATTTACAATGTTAGGGTTAATTTCACTTAATTTACAATGTAAGAGTTAATTTCACTTAATTTACAATGTTAGGGTTAATTTCACTTAATTTACAATGTAAAAGTTAATTTCACCTAATTTACAATGTTAGGGTTAATTTCACTTAATTTACAATGTAAGAGTTAATTTCACCTAATTTACAATGTTAGGGTTAATTTCACTTTATTTACAATGTAAGAGTTAATTTCACCTAATTTACAATGTTAGGGTTAATTTCACTTAATTTACAATGTAAGAGTTAATTTCACCTAATTTATAATGTTAGGGTTAATTTCACCTAATTTACAATGTAAGAGTTAATTTCACTTAATTTACAATGTAAGAGTTAATTTCACTTAATTTACAATGTAAGAGTTAATTTCACTTAATTTACAATGTTAGGGTTAATTTCACTTAATTTACAATGTAAGAGTTAATTTCACTTAATTTACAATGTTAGGGTAAATTTCACTTAATTTACAATGTAAGAGTTAATTTCACTTAATTTACAATGCTAGTGTTAATTTCACCTAATTTACAATGTTAGGGTTAATTTCCCATAATTTACAATGTTAGGGTTAATTTCACCTAATTTACAATGTTAGGGTTAATTTCACTTAATTTACAATGTTAGGGTTAATTTCACTTAATTTACAATGTTAGGGTTAATTTCACCTAATTTACAATGTTAGGGTTAATTTCACCTAATTTACAATGTTAGGGTTAATTTCACTTAATTTACAATGTTAGGGTTAATTTCACTTAAACAAAACTGGTACAGCAATCACAGCCTCGTCCCCTTAAGCTTGAGAAACCAGCGCTTCTGTCAAAGGAGTTGATAATGTTGTGGGGAAGGGGGAGGTGATAACTAGGTTTAACAAAGAAAATAAGCATAAAATAAAAAAAAGGATTTAGGACACAGAAAAACGTAAGCAATTTACTGGACGATTGAATTGAACATATCTTTAGCTTTAATACTAAAAAAAACATATTTTTAAAACTTTCTGGATTGATTCAGTGATAACAGTTTCTTTAGATAACTGACTATGACTGATCACTAGGGCTGGGACAACAGCATATTCTTTTCATTGTTTTGACTCTCGACTAGATATCTGACACAGACGCAGTTAATAAACCAAGAACCACATCACTCTATATAAAAGCGTATGTGGTATCAACAGGTATACACTCAAGAGTCAAAACAATGAAAAGAATATGCTGTTTTCCTAGCCCTACTGATTACTACTTTGGCAGTTTACAGACCATTATACTTACTTAGATAGGTTTTTCAAATTACTGTCTAGGTATCAGTTTTCTGTCTGACAACATAAGGCAACAAATTTCCTCTGAAAGGTAGTAACCGTTGGTGATCTCCCCTGATCTCTATATATGTCACAAACGTTGGTGCAGACATTTGCATTCTGTGTTGAGCTCAGCAACGAACTGGAAGGATATATTTTTCCACTTTATGCTACCATTACATTTAACTTCAATCTTTATGGCGTCTTTTGTTTATTAAATTGTTGGGTGAAAATATAAAATAGTTTGCAAAAAAAAAACCCTCCTCAATGGCTTCCTGAATAACAACATTATTATCTCAGTAATGTTATCCGTAAACTGCTGTAGGACAGACTAATAAAATAAGCATAAAAGTAGAATTATCGTAAATTTTATGTTTTTATTTTTGATTAACGATAAAGATATGTTTGAAATTAATTAACAGTGAACATGTATAATAAATACAAGAATACTTGAACACTGAAACAATTTCTATTCAAATTTACCAAACAATGGTAAAAGATTAAATAAACTTGTTAACATACAAAAACATAAAATTAAATAATCTGTAATAACATTCGCTAACATATTTCTTCGAATTCAACTACAAGGAAAACATGAAACTGTTTATAACTAAGTCAAATAATTGCCCCAATCATCATCTATAAAAAAAAAAAAAGATGTAGAGCAAGTTAAATGTCTTTTAATTGTATTAAAGATATTGTTAATTAAGATAATGGTTCTTGTCCAGAATTCCACTAATATTAAAAACAAAAATATAGAAAAATCTTTATGATGGATGTACCCATGTCAAAATGAAAATATCATTTTCCAAAAATCACATAAATCGACCAGTAAGTTTTATTTTTACAGAGAATTTGTTTAAGTGATTAATGGGAATTTGTAGGCATTACAGCATAAATCTCACACGCTGGAAATATTAAGTTATCTCCCTTTGTTTTCTATCTTGAAAATGGCAAACAAAACAATCACTCTTTAGTTACTCATAAAATTTGGTTTTCTTGATCAATTTACATGATAACAATAAAACTACTTGATCAATTTAGTTGATTGTGATTTTTGGAATATGATATTTTTGTTTTGTCACGTGTACGTACATCATGCAACTTTCTTTTTTTTTTTTTTTTTTTTTTTTTTTAATATACAGTGAATTCTGGACAATCTCGACAACTCCCGTGTAATAAGCGTCCTAAATTCTTTGTTCATTTTCTGCTTATTTTCTTAGTGAAACCTAGTTATCTCCCTTGCATTGTGAAACCCTTTAACATAATGAGCGCTGAGACATTAAAACATGTTGGGAAAGCATGCAGAATTATAACAAAGTACACAAGTCCAATATTATCCATGGGCTTCCCTATCAAACACATTACAGTAGCTGTTTTGCACACAGTGTCAGGTACACTACGGCCATCATAGCTGAAAAGAATGTTGTTAATAATAAAAAATGCAAAAAAGAAAATTATTGTCCATGTCAAAAGAAAAAAACCTCGTTGGAAATGTTTAAAGGAATTAAAACTAAAAAAAAAAAATTGGTAAATGAAAAATCAAAATTATATTCAAGTGTTTGTTTCTTCTTTCTTAAAATGTTTAATCTATTGAAATTGAATTGTTTAACCAATGAAAATATTTTAAAAAAACTTTTTAAAAAAAGGTTTACATTGGTGATGTTTTAAACAAACACATTTCAGGTGAAAACATTATCATATGCTTACATGTCATGTCAAAATTAGTATAAATTCAAAAAAATTACAAAACAATGATGCTGTAGAAAAATAATTACAAGAAAAATAAAATTTATCGAATTATCGAGTTTTATCGAATGTTTTTTTATGTGAAAAGCTGAGCAGCCAATTCAGTATGACAAACTGACTTATCTCCCTTGACCTAAATTGAATTAATTAAAGGGTCTGCCATTTTAAACCAGACGTAATCGTAGAGGATTTATTTTTAAACTACATCTAGCAAATCTGTTAGATCATTTTATGTAATTTTTTGAATTTATACTAATTTTACCATGACACGTAAGTACATAATAATGGTTATACCTAAAATGCGTTCATTTAAAAGATCACCAAAACAAGCACCAATAGTTGCAATGTCAGCTACTTAAATAATTAACATTGAAAAATATAAATTAAATAAAAGCGTTAGATTTTATAGAATATAGATTATGCAAAGCTATGTATTGTACAGTAGGTTAACAAAAAATAATTTTGCTCTAAAAAGGTAACTCATTATTATTGTAGTCAAACTTTATTAATATCAAATATTTCAGTGATGCTGATAGCTTTTTATTAAGTATTTATAAATTTGACTTTCATGTATACGTGAGAAATTTTATGAAGCCTCCTATGGGTACCTAAAAAATCTTATGAGGCCCTAGGAAATTTTATTAATCCTTGGGCAATTTAATGAGTCACCGGGCAATTTAATGAGTCACTGGGAAATTTAATGAGTCACCGAGAAATTTAATGAGTCCCTGGGAAATTTAATGAGTCACTGGAAATTTAATGAGTCACTGGGAAATTTAATGAGTCACTGGGAAATTTAATGAGTCACCGGGCAATTTAATGAGTCCCTGGGCAATTTAATGAGCTCCTGGGAAATTTAATGAGCTCCTGGGAAATTTAATGAGCCCCTGGGCAATTTAATGAGTCACTGGAAAATTTAATGAGTCACTGGAAAATTTAATGAGTCACTGGAAAATTTAATGAGTCACTGGGAAATTTAATGAGTCACTGGAAAATTTAATGAGTCACTGGAAAATTTAATGAGTCACTGGAAAATTTAATGAATCCTCATAAAAATTTATGTTACAATTTTTGGAATAAGCTGAGAAAAAAGAAAAGAGGAAAATTTCTAATATAGTTAGATTATATCTATATTATTCGATTTATGTATAAAAAGATATAAAAAATATAACAATGTAAATGTGAATTCTGAAAACAATCATGTGACCAGAATTCAAGAATGCACATTCCTAAGCATGGTTGATTTTAAGAAGCTATTCTTGATGTTCTGATGAGAGGTGTGACTGAAGTTCCGACTTGAGAATCCTTATTCACAGCGAATTGTGTGCCTAACTTACAGTTGACTGTGAACAAAGATTCTCCATTCAGAACCTCAATTTCATCCCTCATCGGAGGAGCAAGAGCAACTTTTTAGGCTCAACCTAACCAAGACATGTATTTCACTAATTCTTATCACAAAATAAATTGTTCGTTTACAAAGAAAACAATGGGCAGGTCTTTATAATTAGCTTGAAATAATGGACAAATAAAAACGAAAGAACAAAAGAAAGATAAAAGAGAACACATGTCACTGACCAAGTTTTCTGTACTGTTTGCAATATATGTTTTTTTTTTTTAATGAATATATTGACTTGCATTGTTGCAATACATGGATAAAATTTTACTGCATTCGTTTTTTGATTTTGACACGAATCTGACACAGAATGTATAGCTATCAGCATCTCTGATATTTAAAAGTTTAGATTTGTTAATTAACACTAATTTTTTAAATTCTATGCTGCGGATAAAAAAAAAAAGGAATGCTTCCTCCATATCCAATTTTCACAATTGCATTTGATTCCTTTAAAGCAGAACATCAAAAGAAATTTGTAAAGTGTAGAAGATCTTGCACGTTTTTCAGAAGATCTGAAAACTATGCAAAGTGACAGAAAAATGTGTTGAAATACACATCGGAAAAAAAGGGAATAGCAAAAGAAGAATCCGATTCTAGCAAGTATCAACAGCAAAAGAGACAAAAAGAAGAAAAAAAAAAGGAAATCAAAATACTATGAAATGTTGGTCGTTTTTTTTTTGTTTTCTTTTTTGTTTGTTTTTAGTTCTTTCACTAACCGAACAATACAGCATCAATATATTATCAGAACCAAGAAAAAAAAAAAAAAAATTCAAGTTGGAATTCACTAAAAGTGAGCATACCTTTCGTATTTTATTTGTAAATCATTGTTTTCATTGTTACAAGCTAACATGTAACCATTTACCAAAAAACACATTTACCAGAAAATCAAATAAGACAATTTATTACACAACTGATATGAGATTGCAACAGGAAAAGCCGTTATAAAATGTCTTCAGCAAACGTAGTTTATTTGAGTATTTCAATTTACCAAAGAGTAATGTAAACTATTGTAAATAAGTTGAATTAGACGAGCACTGCTACATCGCTATTTTCCAAGGAAATTCATTGAGCCTGATCTTGGTCTATCAAGCCAGCAAAAGACATCCAATGGAACTTTCTGATGCGTCTGCTAAACAAAATCAGACATGAAGGAAACATTTATGAGAGTACTGAGCGAATTGAGGAGCTGGAAAGTAATATATTTGTAGTAAAACCTGTACAGAATAAATGTTTGAATAGAAGAAAAGCAATTTGCTAGGAAGAGGCAAAAATCATAATGATGCTGATGGTGAGCTTCTCTCAGATGAAAGAGCCAATAAGCGTAGTACCATCTTTAATGTCATCTAATAAAAAAAAAAGGGTAGCAAAGAAGTGCAATGGTGAGCTATTCATTTCCGTTAACGTGTACAGAACCACCTTGAACTGCTGATCACTAATTATAAGATGTCAAATAAAAAAAAAAGTGACTGAGCTAGCAGTGCATGCTGGCTTAAAAGAGAGAACTACTTATTAACCAACTGTAGAAAATTGGATGCATGTACAGTAATTAACATGAGAGAAAATCACAGGAAAACTCTTTGATATTCTTATTTATCAGGCAAAAATCGCTATCTACACCAAACGTCAGGAAAAATTATTAAGTAGAATTTTAATTACAAACTAGCAGGCTGCCTGGCATTGCCTGGTCGTAAGATACGCTTAAATATGATATTTTAATTCATGCAGATTATGCATTGATTATTATAGAGACAATTCTCTATCGATTATTATATCGAACATAGTAATAGTCAGATCAAAACTAAAAAATATATATGACTTAGGTGCCATCAGCTAGAATTAAAACCAAAACATACAACTCTCTACCTTCATTCCTTAACCTCTGCATATATTTATATGTATAATTAGATTAGTGGGTTAGAAGAAGAGAGTGGTTTCAATTCTATAAAAGGAGACTTATCGGGATAATATAAAGCTCAACAAGTTTCATTGGAGCTTATATAGGAAAACAATAAGAATGGAAAATGAAGTCACAAAAACTATATATTCGTAAATATAGAATGGTTCATTTATTTAATAAGGGTATACATACATTTAGTTGGGGAATAAAGAGGACTCTTTATGCCAAAGCATTTCGAAGCCTAATGCTTCTCATCAGAAGAGTAGAGAAGATGCTAGGTAACATAATGGGGATATGTAATTATAAATGTTTGTATAATTATCGATATATACGTTTATATATATATTGACTTTTAAGTGAAACCCATGGTATCTGCTGAATTGTTGTCACGGTAATGAAAATATCCAAAAATTATGAAAAACGATAAGGTCGAAAATTAATTATTAATGAAAATAATTTTCAAAGACAATTATCATAAATTAAGTTTTGCTAAATTGTGCCAAAGATTTTCAGTTTTCAGAAAAGATTTACCTCCCTTTCGTTACGATTCAAACTCTTCGGTTTCTTTTCTTTTTTTTTTTTTTTTTTTTTTGCAAAACTCAATTTTCGCTAATTGTCCCCGAAAACTGTTTTCATCAATAATTGATTTTCTACCTCATCGTTTTTCAAAATTATTAGATATATTTATTACTGTAACATGACAATTCAGTAGATAACATTTGTCTCACTTGAAGTTCAATATTTCAACTTTTGAGTTTCACAGCAATGAAGAAACCAGAAATTCTATAAAGCAGGGGGAGATAAATCAGTCCTCATTTAACCAAATAATAATAAATAGTGAATCAACAAAATACAAAACCTGATAATTTCTCAATAATTTTTAGTGAGGATATTTATTTTTGCATGATACGTAAGTATGACGTGCCTTTGATAAGTTTCTAGACTTTTTTTTGTACAGGCATTTAAAATTGTCGTAGACTCTTGTAAATTTAGTATGTTACTGCTATACATCTTATAAGATGACTGACCAATTTTTATGAATTCAGATTCAAATGAACAGGTGCAACAAGAATTGGAATGCATTCTACTAAAGCCCGATTGTCACAACCGGTGAATTTTAAAAATGCAATCTGGAGGTGAGGACATTTTAGAAGAACGATATGCAATAAAATTCGGTTTTAAGCTTGGAATAAAAATGCCACAGAAATGTATGGAATGCTTCAGACTGCTTTTGAACCATCTTGTATGGATCGAGCATCAGTTTTTGAGTGGCATAAGAGATTCAAGGAAGGCAGAGAGTTTGTGAGGGATAATGAGAGGTTTGAGAGACATAAGGAAGTGAGACCACCAGAGTTGATTGGCCAAATAAAGAATTTCATAGATAAGGACAGTCGTGTGTCAATAGAGACAATAAGTGCAATTTGATGTCAGTGTGGGAACTGTACACACAATTATTTATGAGGAATTGAAGATGCGGAAGATTTACACAAAGTTTGTCCCAAGGATGTTCAGACGAAGATCAGAAAGAAAGACGTTGTCATGGGCATCAAAACAGTTCCTCATCCTCCCTATAGTCCAGACCTTGCTCCCTGTGACTTTTGGTTTATTCCCTAAGCTCAAGAAAAACTTAGAGGTTGTCATTATGAGACAATCGAGGAGATGAAAGAGGCTGTAACGAGGGTGATTGACATGCTCGCACAAAAGGAGTTCCATGAGGCCTTTCAGAGGTTGTTGGAACGGTACAACAAGTGCATTGCAGCCGGAGGATATTACTTTGAAGGGGATCAGAGTTTTATGTGTTTGCTATCAATAAAAGTGTCCATATGAAAAAGGTCTGGAAACTTATTGAAGTCACCTCGTATATCAAAGAGTTTTTATTTGGAATGTGATTTGCACTTGTGTCCAATACTGTAAAAGTACCTGAAACTTAACTGAACCTTGGAGGAAAATTCAAAATCAATACTAAATTCTAAAAAGCTGCACGAGTCAAACGAAAAAAAGAATGTAGCAATAAAGGAATAAAAAGGAAATAAAATTTATCTAAAATAATTTGGTGCAAGATCAGAAATTGGTCAAAAGTTGTGTATACGTACAGTTAACAAAAATACCAATACGATTGGTACATTTGCTGTCGCCATACACGCAATCAAGAAATCATATAAAGCAAAGGTACGTGTGACATTAATGTCTTTTCTCGCAAAGAGAGTGAGTCAATCATTACGAGTGGACAATTAGTGGAAGATTTCAATAGAGAAGAAAGGCATAAAGAAAGGCATCACACTTATTTGTTTTAAACTACAGGATTGGAAAGATTAGCTATCGTGAAAATTAGCAAAGAAATACCAGCTATATAGTGTAGGAGGAATTGTTTATTGTTAAAGAGTAACATTTATTGGTAGCTATTGGTAACTGATTCATAGATTTTTTAATGAGTAAAACGAGGCAAAAATTAGGAGGTAGACTAAGGTAGAAACCAAAAGAGGGACAGGTGGACTACCAATATAAAATTATCATTATTAAAGAAATTACACGGGACAACTAACCAACTTTGTTTTGGTGGTGATTGTTAATTAGGTATAGTAGAAAAAATTATGATGGTGAGTATGAGAAGATGGAGGTGATTATGATGATGATGACGATGATGATGATGATGTTGACAATGATGATGACAATGATGATGATGATGATGATGATGATGATGATGGTGATATTGATGCCGATGATGATGATGATGGTGATATTGATGCTGATGATGATGATGATGATGATGATGATGATGCCGATGACGATGACGACAACGACGATGACGATGATACAAAAATGAAGCAAAGCAACAATCAACCGAGGTGAGTTGAGCCAACTTCTTCTGAAGGAGGAAGTATCAAGGGAAAATAAAATTCAGACGCGATCCCCATTCGCTTGTATATCCACGTCAAGGGAGATGACCAAGTGAGGTTTAGCAGTTCTTGCAAGAAGGTTTCAATATCCTCCCACATACAGCGCCTTGTATTCCTATACTGTCACTCATCTCATACTGACCAGGCTCAACATTACTTACCTTTGGTGGCATAACAAGAACATGTGTGTTAATGTGATGATAGTGATGCTGATGATAATGACGACCATTAAATTTGCAAATTTCTTTCACCAGTTAAGTAGCAGTATGGAGTAGCAGTAATGATGATGATGACGATAAAAGCAGGTTGAGCCGGCTTCCTCTAAAGTAGGAAGTTTCTATGGAATATTAAATTCACAAGCAGTTCCCCAGTTGCTTGTGCACCTTGGCCAGATGTCTGTATGCCTCCTGCATAAACTGCCTGATATTCCCAAATGGTCACCCATCTGGTATTGACCAGGCTCAACATTGTTTACCTTTGATGATGTAACGAAACTCGGTGTGTCAACATGATGATGCTGATGATGATAACGATGCTGATGATGATTGTTGTTGTTGTTGTTCTTGTTGAGCATTATTCATGATGATTTTGTTGGCATTCATTTCCCCGATATCTTTCTATTAAGAATTGTTTCTAGAAGGATATTGGGTACTTACAGGAGGCACCACATGAAGATTGACAACATCCCTAAGTGAAAGTGTTTCTGTGGAACGTGCTGACAAGTATGATGATGATGATGATGATGATGATGATGATGATCACTAAATTTGCAACTATCTTCCACCAGTTCAGTAGTAGTAGTAGTAGTAGTAGTAGTAGTAGCAAGAGGAGTCAAGATATTAAAAGTAATAAAAAAGTAAAAAAAAAAAATGTAGAGTGCTGGTTGTTGGGTAATCAGTACTTTACCTCCGATAGGTTCTAAAACCGCAGCAAGTGGGAAGAACATGAAAAGAGAAAGTGGCATATTAGGACGAGCTACCAACCTTTTTTTGTGTGTCTAGAAAAAAAGAAGAGAGATAAAGAGAAAGGGGGAAAGAAAGAGAGAGTAAAAGATGAAGAGACCTGGAAAAAGGCAAGAAATCCTTTCTCTCTCACTTTCTCCAAGTGAGGAAGAAGAAGAAGAAGAAGAAGAAGAAGAAGAAGAAGAAGAAGAAGAAGAAGAAGAAGAAGAAGAAGAAAAAAAAAAAGCGAGATGAATGAAAAACTATGATGGAGAGGAAACAAATGATGAAAAGAAAGAAAAAGATGTGTTGCTCTGAAACGGAAAGAAAAAAAAAACATCATTTTTGTCATTGCTTATCAGAGTCACTGTAAATACGAGAGAAATAACGGAAGATAAACTGTTAGGAAAAGAAAAGGGAAATGAGTTTTAGTAAAAAAAAAAAAAAAAAAAAAAAAAAAAGAATAAAAAAAGAAGACGAGAGTTTTGTGCACATGAGACTGTGTTTCCGAAATATCATCATCAGCTGCCTGTCATGTGTCCATCCTGGCGGAGAAGGAAGAAACAAACAAGCAGGTGCACGCGATACGCAACATAACAGTGAACAGCGGAGAAAGGAAGAAGGGAGGAAAGAGTTCACCGAGTACAATACAATTGGTCATACATCTGAAATGCAACAACATCAAAAACTT
Organism: Euprymna scolopes; assembly: GCF_053919585.1. Classification (NCBI taxonomy): domain Eukaryota; kingdom Metazoa; phylum Mollusca; class Cephalopoda; order Sepiida; family Sepiolidae; genus Euprymna; species Euprymna scolopes. The sequence continues at coordinate 102,158,870 of NC_136504.1, read as the reverse complement.
TGGCGCAACGAGAGTCACAATCGACATAAACAAAATGGACATTCGCTTTTTTGTTCATTTCTTTTTTTCATTTTCTCATGCAACTACACCGAATAACAAGAAGGTAGGACTACAGCAACAAGCAACCTTCGATCTGTCCCACCTTCGTCGATTAAAGATGAACAGATTTCACTCTGCCAATTGGTCACGCTTGTTGCCTGTTTAGCTGTTTAGTTCATGGTGCTCATTATCTTCCGCATCCTCTGTCAGTCATCACGTGCCATTGACAACAAAAACAAATATTGTCCGAGCAAGTTGATCTTAGAATTCAGGACAATTCCAAGTTGGAATCTCGTCACAGTTGAATCACGCAGAAATCAAACTGGAGAGATATCACTTACTAAATGCACCTTGCTGATTATGTCTTCTACGCCGAACAGATATATACACTTCAGAGTATTTTGACTTTTTATCATTTCTTTTGCTAATGATCTTTTTCTGTGGCTTTTTCGAAATAAGTATGAAAATTAAAAATTGAAATATTGAATTTCAATTAAAACCAATGTTATCTATTTAATTGTCATGTCGAAATTAGTAAAATATACAAAAATTACGAAAAATAATAAAGTAATAAAATTAATTATTAATGAAAATAATTTTGAGAAAAAATGGCAAGTTCTGCTTAAATACTAAACAGAATAAGCAAGGGAGGTAATTGCATGAAGTCAGGCAATAAATGGCCGATCGCCTGATCATGAAAGTAAATGTTTTATGTAATAATGCAGTAACCTATATATCTATAAACGTAATCTAGTGTGTGTGTATGTGTGTGTGTGTGTGTGTGAGTGAGTGAGGACACTTCTCAACAAATTTTTGATCTGCATACTTAAAATTTGGTATATAGTGTATTATGACATGTTAAAAACGTCCGGAAACAAAAAAGCACTGTAAAAATTGTAAAATTGGTATCTGTTTGTCATTGGATTTTTATCCGTTTGTCAGCTGTTTCCCGACTGTGCATGCACGAATCATTCACATTATGTTACGAATAAGTAGGTTTGAAAACATTCTCTAAAGATTGTGTCAAGCTGGTCTAATGGTTACCGTACTTGATTCACTGCCTTTAGGTTTTGGTTGCAATCTCAGCTTTTGTTTTTTGCTTACAAGAAGTAAACTGTTTAGCAAAAAACATAATATTTGCATGCACATATCTCAGTTTCTTTCCATTTAATACTGGGGGTGAGGGGTGGGAGTACCTCGAGTGCATCCTCTAGTATATTACTAATCGTGACATGACAATTAAATCAATAACATTGGTTTTACTTGTAATTGACATAAAAAAAAAAATTAAGTAGATAACATTGGTTTTTAATGGAAATTCAATTTTGCGACTTTTGATTTTCGTTCTTATTCTGAAGATGCACAGATTAAAAAACAAGCTATCTAACAAGTAAAGATGATGAAACATTAAGAATATTAACAGTTTCTATGATTAAACAAAACACTATCGATCGCATTCAATTTATAAATTCATTAATAGTTGCAGAAAGAGATAGTGAGATTTAACCAAATTAAAAATGCTTTAACTAAATTATAATTAGTTTTAATATTCACATGCAGTAAGGCGTACTACTACCCACAGTGTAAATAGATATTTAAAGATTTATGTTTATATATATTTACTAACTGATCATTATGAATTTTTGGAACACTTTTGCTAAGCATAAGAGTCTGTAATGTAGACTATATTTGGTTTCATTTAGTTTTATGGAAAGGGGGCAAAAAAGGAGATGGAAGCCCTTCGTAAATCTTCAGACATCTCCAATCTTTGTGAAATTTTAACAATAGGTATTAGCCATTAATTAATAAATATTCTCCAAATTTCACTTTCTTTGAAGTATTTAAAAAGGTTTTTTAGGAAGCATAATCGGGGTAAAACCTCCCATTAGAAAATTCAAATATTTCCGATTTACATTAAATTTTATTCACTGAATTTCAATTTCTTCTTAAGATCCCTTTAAGAGTAAGTTTTCTCTTTAGACATTTTCTAGAATCAAAATCATATAATGGATTTTCATCAAAATTAGAATACGGATTCTAAACATAAGGTTCAGTGTCATTAAATTATGATTTTAATCTTCGTAAAAGTACTGCAAGCCTCTTTCTATTAGAGTAACAAATTTTACCCACCCTGGGACGGGTGTTCTTCTAGTTGTATATATATATATATATATATATATATATATATATATATATATATAAAGAGGGTTAGAGCAATTTTCTACAGAGTGTATTTTAATGTTATAGTAAAAACACTAATTTAATTAAAATACAGGAAGAGAATAATGCTTGTTGTAAAGCCGATGTATCAAAGCTCAATTGGGCAAATATCCTAGAGCTACTTTTATATTTGGTAAGGTGATTGATAATTTATAATTCAAAAGTAAAATTAAAAATTAAAAATCAGTTTTATAAGAAGGAACAGAACAATCACCTTACCATACAACAATATATGAAATAAAATGGAGGTGGAAGGACCTGAATACTCAACGTTTCGCCCGATTTATGCAGGCTTCTTCAAGAGGGATGGTCATTGATGAGAGAGTCGGAGGATTGGGGCTATATATAATGATGGGGGAGAGCAGCGTGTTTTCCTTATGTAAATTAGATGTCATATATATATGTATATACATTTTATGAGAGAAAATAAATTATAGTAAACTAGCATGGTGGATTACATCTAAAAGTTAAAATATCGTAGAGATTAAAAAATTGTGTCTGGAAATATAGCGGTGATAGATTAAGTAAATAAAATGACACGAGATTATGAAGGAATTTTTTTTTTTTAAATAGAGATAATTGAATTGGGATAAAATAGCGTAGTAACTTAAAAGATGGTGTCTAAAAATAAGAATAGGAGGTGATAAAATGGAGTCTAAAAATAGATAATGATAAAATACAGTAAATAAGTAAAATAAAAATAATAAAATTAAGTGAAATTACGAATTTTTTTTTTTTTAAATGCAACCAGAATGTGCACATGCACAAATGCATAAATGCACAACTGGCAACTTTATACTAATAAAAAGCAATTGCTTCTCTGCCAATGTTCATGACAAAGATTTTTAAAAAATTGTTTGCTATCAAAAAAGATATTTATTCATTAGACTTAACCATTCAAAAAATATATTTATTCGCTGAATTCTTTTTTAATTTAAAATTTGTAAAGTTTCTTAAAATTTTCCATTAATTTGTTATCGTATTTTGTAAAAAAAAAATATTGTCTTTGTTTATCAAAAAGAAAAACAAAACAAAATTTTCAGACAACATCTTCTAGCAGCTTACGTAATCCACCTAAAATATGCCAACGATAACATGGTCCCTGTTCTGCATAAGTACCAAAAAGCAATAAAGTATCTATAAAGAAATTTTAGTTAATTTTATATCAAGTAGATAATTTCATGCAAACATTTACGCTGCAAAAATAAATTAATAATAATAAAAAAAATGAAGAAATATTACTATTAACACTTTGGGTAGCAGTGACATCCTTTCAACAAATGGTTACTATCTAAAGTTTATCATGTAAAATTCATAGCAATTGTTAACATTTGTCAAGAAATTTTCAATTAAGCATGAGAATTGAAGTCGTTTTTATAACATAGAGCACGTATCAGCATATTTGGTGATTTGAACAACGTCAGCTTGCAAGCACCCATGCATACATTCTAAGTACCGAACAGTAAGGGGGGCTAGCAGCAACAATGTCAATGGCGAAGTTGGCAGCATGCTAGTGGCCTGGAGACTGTAGTCCATGCCCACAAGCAGCAGTAACAGCAGCAGCAGTGGTGACGATGACAGGGAACTAAGAATATTGGTCACCATTCCTGAGGTGTATGGCTTGAAGCAATCACTCAGTCAGCATTCCTAGCCAACACCATGCACTGGCCAAGGTTCTTACATTGCTTTTTTTCTCAGAAGTCTGTGTCTACAACAAGTATAGAAATCAAAGTGAAGAAATAAAAGTGTCGTCAATGATAATAAAACAAACAGAAGTAAAAAAAAAAAAAAAAAAAAAAAAAAAGGGAACTAAAAGTGTAAGAAAACAATCAAAGCTAAAATCTACAAGAATCAAAACATTCGTAAAACTATTTGGCAAAATATCTGCTAGCTGAATTTCAAAAGCAATCGAGTAGAATTAGCAGACGTGTAAAGTGTATATGTTTTGAGTGCGGAGTGTGGAATGTGGCTAGGAAAATCTGCAATGGACCTGGAGACATTTTGACACAATTAAAAATAATGTTTTTTTTATTCATTCTTTTTTTGTTTTATAGCAATGTTTCAAATGTATAAATGATATGTAAAAAAAACAAAAAAAAAACTACTCACCATCTGACGGATGTTAATCTAGCTTTAAGTTTTTTTTGTTTTTTTTTTGCATTACATATCTATAATATAACTAGATTGTAATTGATTTTTAAATAGTATCATTTGAATTACCTCCCTTGAAAATTAATGAACACATCTATTTTATTTATTTTATTTTTTTAAGACAATAAAATTACAAATGAATAACATCAGATATTAATTTATTATATAAAACAGGTTTAAAATTAATTATGCAAATTAGGTATACAAATAGCTGTTTGTGGGTTTTTGCTATTTAATTTCCAAGCACATGTGTGAAGTGTATGCTATTTAGTGCTGAGTACAGTATGTAGCTTGTTTTTTTTTATGTTTTCAGGAATGTTTCAAATTTATGACAAGCAAAAAATCTATGCACCATCTAATGGATATGAAACTAGCTCTAAGTATTCTTTGGACATCACATATACAAGTGAATGTCTAGAATTCCCTCTATACTATAAAACAAAAATAATGAAAAATCTGTATGAAGTATATAGTCATGCTCCCATAAATCATGTAAATTAATCAAGTAGTTTTATTTTTAAATAAGAAAATCAAATTTTATGGCTAACCAAGGAGTGGCTGTCTCATGATGCCATTTTGAAAACCATCTAAACAAACAAGAGAGATAACTCAACATAATTTAAACTTGAAAGTTTTTTGTTGTAATACCCATGAATTCTCATTAATCGCTTAAAAATTATTTTATTTATAAAAATAAAACTACTTGATCAATTTACATGATTTTTGGAATGCAATATTTTCTTTCATGTGCATGTACATCATATAGATGTTTCTCTCATTTTCTTTTATTTAATATAGGGGGAATTCTGGACAAGCACCCACATCTTTGATATAACTTTATTGTAATTTTTAAAATGTATTAATTTAATTACCTGCCTTGAAAATACAATATGTTTTTTTAATAAATAACTTTAATTAATTACTGTTAATATTAACAAAACTATTGTAGGAAAATAGGACAATAAAATTACAAATGAATAACATGAAATATAAATTTATTATATTATAAACTGTTTTAAAAAATAGTTATGCAGATTAGGTATACAAATAGATGTGTTTGGGTCTTTGCTTTTTATATACTATATATACAGCATTTCAAAATTATTGCTTCAAATAACAATATGTCATTTTGATAGGAAAATGTAATAAATAAAAAAAACTTTTACAGTTTCTCATTTAGATGAATGTATATATTTTATTTGATTGGAATTTATTATTGAGATGAGTATTATTTATTAATTTATTTTTTATTGCGGACTATTATCCTCAGCTTTTTTGTTGTTGTTTCACAACGTTTCCGCAAACGTTTCCGCCAACGTTTCCTCTGCTCTTTGTTGAATCTCTACGGTTCCAGGGGAGCATTGTCTGAAGATAGCGGTTTCAATCCTACCCAAAGCCGGCCAGAGGCTTACTTGGCCAAGAACATGGTGAGATGAGAGACGACAACAACTATGGAAGGCAGTAATTGCTGAAGATGCAGTTCAGAAATTCAGAGTTCCTATCCCGTCGCAGTTACAACCTGACGAAGGCCAGAGGAATAGTTGGCGGAAACGTGTGAAACAACAATTAAAAAAGATGAGGATGATAGTCCGCAATGAAAAAAAATAAATAGATGAATGTATTATAATAAACATTATTTATTTAAAGACATCTTATTGATGGATACAAATTTTAATAATGAAGAACTGAATCTAATATACATTTAAGAAATCCATATTGATGTATATATTGAAAACAATAAAACCTGGTAACACATTGTCTAGAGAAATTGATATATTTTTTTACTATAAAAAATACTTCAAAGTTAAGACGACATCTCTCGTGTCACTTAGTTTTCTTTTTGGTCCCTTTCTTTATATATGTTGTACCTGCATATTTGGTCAGAATTGTGCAGTGGCAGAGGTGAACTCTGTCCGTCGCAGGAACAATTCAAAGAGAATAGCAAAAGTAAAAGCAGACCAATCTTGATAACGCATATAAGAAAAGGGAATGTTTTTGTTAGGAAAACATCATTTAAATGATTTATTTTCAAAAATGAATAAAATTTAAACTAAAAGACATTAATTGAAATTATAATTTAATTTTCCTGAAATAAATAAAATAATGTTGTCAAATTAATAATGTTCATTACTAATTTGACAACATTATTTCATCTCATAAAAAGTTAAACATCTAAAATTAATCAAAAAATAAATATGCATAACTATGACTTTGTTGGAGTTAATGTTTTAAAAGTACAGAATAGTTAACACTCAAGAACTTATCATTCACTATATATAATAGTATATATGAAATTCACTACTATTGTCATAATTAGGAATTTCTATGGTGACCTAATAGTTTAATAATAGAACTTAGTCCCAAAAAAGTATTTTGTTAGCACGATAATGGTTAGCCACTCTCTAGATAAAAGGGAGATAAGAATAACTGCCTAGTACATTATAACACGGCTCCTTCAGTCTTTGACAGACTATGGATACCCACGTAGGGGGTGCCTGTGCGTGAAATGTTTGTGGCAGGAGGTGCGCAATCTCCAACCACACCTCTCCTGAGTCGACATCGTTAAATACCAGTGGCAATTGAAGTGTATGTACAGGATGACTGGAAACAATGCCGAGATAAGCGGAGAGCACATACAGCACCTAGAATTCCCAAAGGGTCACCCATCTAGTATTAACCAGGCTCAATGTTGCTTAACTTCGGTGATCTGACAAGAACCAGTGTGTCGGCACAATTATGCCATATATAGTTCATTATAAGTAATTTATTCTAATGCATTTTAAATGTTTTTTAGGGTTTGTATTACTGTACACATAGATTCGAAAAAGTTGTCAAAAAACAAATATATAACAAATAAATGTTATCAAAGGCAAGATAAGTTAATTTTCTACCTAACTGGATAATTTTTTTGTGTTTTTATTTAATGTAAAATGTTTATTCAGCTCGAAAAACATACAGTGTTTACCGATGTCTTGGAAAATTCAAAATGGCGCTGAACTCTCTGCTGAACACGGTAAGTTTGGGAAAATGAGTTCAAAATAAAAAACTATACGAAATACTGTTAAAAACCCACCGAATATATGTCAGCGTATGTTGTGGTAACATATATTGAGCTAGTTTCTAACAGTATTTTGTATATTTTTTATCATTAACTCATTTTCCCAAACTTATGTTCAGCAGAGAGTTTGGCGCCATTTTGAATTTTCCAACACATCAGTAAACACTGTATGTTTGTCGAGCTGAATAAACATGTTACATTAAATAAAAACACAAAAAAATTATCCAGTTTGGTAGAAAATTAATTTATCTTGCCTTTGATAACATTTATTTGTTATATATTTGTTTTTTTGACAACTTTTTTGAATCTATGTGTATAGTAATACAAACCCGTTTTTTTTATTTATTTATGTTGTTTGTGTACGAGTTCTCAAATGGTAATTAGTCTGTACTTTTACCCAGTACATTTTAAGTGACTGGGTAAAAGTGCAGACTAATTAACATTTGAGAACTCGTACACCAACAACATAAATAAATAAAAAAACTATAAAATGCATGGGAATGAAATTCTTTACTGATTATGCCTATTGTTAACATGTGGAAACGATTCGTAAAATTTTTTACTTTATAAAAAAATCTTACAAATGATTTCTACATGTTAAAATTACGCAGATTTAGTTTTTTTTTTTTTTTTTATGAGTTCTCCAATGTTAACTATTCTGCATTTTTACCATTTAAATAATCTTACAAATCATTTCCAGTTTCAGCAGAGAATATAAATTATATGTTCTTTATTTGTTGGTTATAAATTCTTGAGTGTTAACTATTCTGTACTTTTACAAGTGGTTGGAGGAGGAGGAGGAGGAGGAGGAGGAGGAGGAGGAGGAGGAGGAGGATTATTATTATTATTATTATTATTATTATTCTTCCATAGTTGTCTCAACCTTTGAATATTTTTAGTTGGATTTTTTTTATGAACATCGGGTCAAATCTTTTAATTATAAACAGTTAAGCTGTATCAACACTATTGTCGTTCATAACAGGCAAGCCTTTTGCAAAATTGGAAAAGAAATTGTCTTGTCAATCTGATTAAGGCATTTATCGTGGTTTTTGATTATAATCCCAAGCGTTTCAATTACAATGGGAATCACCTTGACTTTCTTACAGTTTGAGGTGTTGACATTGTATTATTATTATTTCATAGTAGACTCAACTTTCTGATGTTTTTTTATAAATTTATTTATTTATTTATTATTATTATTATTATTATTATTATTATTATTATATACTCAATAGGAGTTCTCACATAAGTCTTCATAGGAGATTATTCAATGATAATAACTGGTGGTGTTCCCTGGAGTTTGGGTGACAACAAGACTCCTAAGCCGCTTTGAGTTCTTGCTGGCAGCAACCATTGATCTTCACTGGGATTTGGATAGCAATAAGCCTCCATGAGGTCCCAATCCTCTTTGCATTTTTTCAGTGGCAGTCTGATTAGTACTCTCCCTCCTCTTTCTGTCCATCCTCCTTAACAGCTATTTTGTGTAGTTTCAGCTGAAACTGGTGCCTTTTTTTTTAATTTATTCATTTATAATTCTTTATTATTCATTTTTTATCCTATTATATATTTATTCATTTATTTTTACACATATAAGATGGAATGTCTAGCAGTTTAAGTTCACACGGGTTTTTATTGGGTTTTATTTCTGTCGCAGTTTTTTTGTGACTGGCTACTATTCATAGTTTATGTGAGCTATTTAATAATTATTATTATTATTAATAATAATAATAATAATAATAATAATAATAATAAACCGGCTGTTGCGATAATGCAAAGTCATGTGCAAATGTTATCGAAAGAGGTGGAGAGTACTGGAAACCTGGGGAGACTTGTCACACAGCTTCCAGGGAACACCACAGGTTGTTTTATAATGAGAGATCTTTGATGACCTGTGTGAAAGCTCCTTGTGAGCCAATAATAATAGTGATAATAATAATTCAACATATATAAATATTCAATAGTTTCTGCTTTAGAATCATTAGCAAGTTGAAAACTTACATAAACTAAAACCATTAATTTAGGGTTTTCAATTTTATCAACTTACAACCATATGACATCCATTTTTTATATAAATGCATTTATATAATTATTTACCTTTACTGATGAGAAAAAAAAAAACTTGTTTTTGCTCATAACATTGTAAAGATCTGTGCAAATTGTTTTCATGTTTGAAAAAAAGCAAAATAAAAGAAAAGCAAATGTTCAAAAAGAAATTCTTCTCCTCACAAAAAGAATAACATCTAAGCATACAAATATAATGATGTATAATATAAAAATATAAAAGATGTATAAAGATGCATGAATTTTTAATGCAAGTCAAAGGTTAAAATATTGATGAAATAATTATGTGACTTATGGGATTCAAATGTGGGATGCCGGTTTCCAAACTCAACAAATATATAAGTAATATATAATCATAATATATATCATATATATATATATATATATATATATATATATATATATATATATATATATATATATATATTAGATATTTCATTAGTATGTGTTGGACAAATACGATTAAATTACCTCAAATAAAAACTGATTTTTTTAAAGCAAAACTTCATAAAAATTCAAGTACACAATAAAAATCATCTTTAAACAAAATACTTTAAATAATAAAACATAAAAAATTGAGGCAAGTTAAAAATTTTATATTAAATTTCAAAGAGAACTGATGATCATATAAGAAATGCTAATGATACATATTATTGAAAAATGTTGATAAAATATATATATATATATATATATTACTATATATATAAATATATATATAAATATATATATATATATATATATATATATATATTTATATATATATATATATATATATATATATATATATAAATATTTTTATTACCATTTTATCTACTTAGTTACACATGTTTCTGTTACCGAATTGTATCAATGGCCCAGTAACTATATTTGCTCTGCAATAGTATTGAGCACTTTCTTCAGATTTTTACTAATTACCATTTTTGATATACTGATGATTACTTGATATCATTGTAGATAAAACCCAAGTAGGATTCTTATGTTTTTCTATATACAATTCTACTGAAGGAATGAATAGTCAAAAAGAGTTCATGAAAAAAAAAAAAAAAATTTGGATAAAAAGTCAAAATCTTCATCAAATCTTTAACATGTAATCTAACAATCTATCATAACAAGTACAGATGCATGAACAAATAACCAATTTCTCATAAATAAAAAAAAAACATGATATATGTACTTAAGAATTTCTGAATGTTATTAAGACACAGTGGAGTGTTCATAAAACAAAATTTAGAAGGAAAAATAATTGAAGCAAAATCGATAAACTATTAGAGATAAAGAGAGGAAAGGAAAATAGAGTAAAAATAAAATAGATGAACAATGAAAGAGACACAATAAACTAAAATTAGTCTAATTTGGCCAAATGTTTATCAAGGATAATAAGATTCTTGATAAACATTTATTTTACAAACAGTGTTCTTCGGATGCTGCACTTCAATTTCTTGTTCTCTGTCAGTGGAGGAGAAATCCTTCATGACTGAGACAATTTTTATTTTTGTTCCTTTTCTCCACGTTAAAAAACGACCCTGGTGTCTAACTCTGTCCCGTGGGGAGGCATTGTAAATAGGAACAGTATTTATATGTGTATGTGTATATATGATCAGCTAAAAGTAAAAAAGTGAAAAACAAAGACACACAAAGTTAATTTATTCCTGATCAGTGTTGTCGAGAATGAATAATAACTTAAACTTATGAAAAAAAAATATATTTATTTTTTTGGCCTTAAACTGGTATAGCTTTCATAGTGATAGTACCTATTTACTATGCCTCCCCACGGGACAGAGTTAGACACCAGGGTCGTTTTTTAACGTGAAGAAAAGATACAAAAATAAAAATTGTCTCAGTCGTGAAGGATTTCTCCTCCACCGAAAGAGAACAAGAAATAGAAGTGCAGCATCTGAAGAACAGATACTACACTTTGATCTTGTCCCGAAGGCCAAAATCCACAATTCGATTTCATAGTGATAGTAGTCGAGAGGCTATGATTTTCAGTCACTAAGGGGAATAACTTTATTTATTTTTTTACAGAGTTAATTCCCTAAAATCGACTTACTCCTCAAGTTGTCTATGTTTATGTACATGTGTACATGTGTATATGTGTGTGTCCAGAGTGAGGAATGGGCTGGAAAGAGGAGAAAGGAAGAAAGAGATAAAAATTTTAATAGAAATATATTATACTTTTGTCTCAAATAATACTGTTTAGCCCCAGTAGTAAATAATAAAACAAATAAAAATATATTGAGAGTTTATACATTTAAGAATTATCGGATTTTTTATTTTATAACATGTATGTATGTATGTATGCATGTATGTATATATATAGAGAGAAAGAGATAGATAGATAGATAGATAGATAGATAGATAGATTTTTTATTAAGTTTAGTATATTCAAATCTTGCAAAAAAAAGGTTTATGAAAAAGTCCTTTAAGCCATGGATTTTCAAAGAAATAAAGCATACCATCAGACGTAGAAAACCAATAAATTATATTATTATTATTACAACGGTGGTTATAATTAATTGGTAATTATTATGGTAATTATTATTAATTGGAAAAAAATATTACAGTCACTTATTAGTTCTGTAAGAAGTAAAAAAAAAAAAAATTGTGAATGAACGAACAGAAAACCTTTGTAAAAATGAAACTCCATATACAAAAAAATAAATAAATTGCAAAGTTATATTACAACGTAAAGTATATTGAGTTCCAATAAAATATGAGTATAGTTAACATTAAATAGATTTGAAAATTATTTCATATATAAATGCATCATGCCTCAATATGTTTCCTTGGCAAATATAAAAAATATGAACAAATATATAGAAAACGATTTGTATATAATTTACAAAACAAAACAAATAAAGACAATCATACTATAAAAATGTTGGAAAATATATTTACCGAGCCAAATCGATGCAACATTAAGTAGGCCTCTGCAGTGGGGTTCATACCTATGTGGTTTAATTTCCAGTTCATCACCTATGTAAAAAAAAAAAATGTGTTGATATATATTTGGTGTAAATTGTGATGATAAGCACACCGATTTCCGTTGATTGCCTATACTCTCTTCTATCCCAAACGTTCACCTGAAAAGAGATTCTTATGAAATCAGAATGGTTAAAAGGAATCTTTTTTTCTTTTTTTTTACACGGTGGTCACCACTTATCAAGGCCTGGAAGCCACTCAGGGATAAGGGTTATTGCAAGTACAGTACGTTAGTATGGAGATTTAATGAAGTGTTTACTTAAGGGGGCAGTTCATTAGGAATTTGTTATTTCATGTTGAGGTTTTGGGATTTGTGGAATAGGTCGGCATACTTGGTTAGAGCAGTACAGAGAGGGAAAGTAAGAAAGAAAAAGACAGGAAAATTTTTTTTTTTTTTGTAGCACACGAAAAGGTAAAGCCGTAACAATTACCCACTAGTATGACATCGAGAGGCCCCACCAGACTACTGCATGGTCCAGAATCCACTCACCAAATTGCAATACAGCAGTCCCAGTACTTTGTGCCTGCTGATACGACAGCCTCCTTAGTGGTTAATCCAAGGTTTGGGTCCCTGACTATCAGGCGGATAATGTCAGCCCAGACAAAACGTTTACCTCCAGCACCCTTACTAGTGACATGGCCACAAGGATAGACATAGAGACAGAAAAATTTCCGACATCTCAGACTACTGTTCACCAAGTACTACCGACCTTTAAAGCAGAAATCACTCATTTGAATGAGGACTGAGGGACAAAAAAGGAGAAGCGAGAGTTACTGGAGCTGCCGATAACACATCCACTGTATTATTTACTCTACATTAAAAAAAAAAAATAAAAATAAAAATAATTTTTTTAAATAAATAGGGAGGAGGGGAATGGGTACAAGAGACTCCATTTAAGCTGCCGGTTTCAGCATCCTTGACTTTATGAAGGTGATGGCGATGAAGTTGTTGACAACACGGACTGGAAACCTGGGTATGCCAAGTTCGAATCTACTTTTTATTTTTGACCCAATCCAGAGTTTTCCCTTTTCCAAAATCAGCCTTCTGTCTGATCTGCCCTCGTGGGGAGGTAAGTAAATAGAGACTCCATCCAATAAGGATAAACAATGAGTTCAGTTTTCGATGGGCCTTTTGAAGAAATCTTCCAAATGCAAGAATGTCTTCTGCAACGTTCTGATCAGACGTTCTGAATGAACTTTTATGAAGTGAGCAGATCAAAGATTACAAACTTCACTCACATGAATGAAACCTTCTTAATAAAACTATATATTTTAAAAAATTAAAAAATGGCAAACGTAAAAGTGCCAAACATAATTAAGTTAATTGAAAATATCTTCAATGTTTGACTTAAATATTTTTATATTACAATCATAACTAATAACACCATACTTGACTTCATGGGGGTGATGGTGGCTAAGTTGTTAATGACACAGACTGAAAATCTGGGTGTGGCAAGTTCGAATCTAGTTTGGTCTACAGAAACATTTTCATCAAACCATCACTTGACCTTGCATCTAACCTGCTAATATAATTTAACAACAAATAGTAAATTAAAAATATTTATAGAAAGAACTGAGACTAGGAATATCACTAACTAAATACTTTTTTTTAATACTGGAGAGAATAAAGACCATTTTATGTAGTAATTGACCCTACCTGACCGCACTTAATACCTTTCCAACAAAAACTGAAACTTTACCACATGAACTTTAATAATGTAATAATTTATGTATCTCTTCGTCAAGGGGTAAGATACGAGATCAATTGAGGATTTGAAAATCTGGAACACTGGAGGTAGTTCACTTTGTCCAATAAAAAATGCTTCAGCAGCCACATCAGTATTTTTCTTGCATATGCAATAAAGTAACCCTTTTTAAAGAGAGAAGATAAAGCCTGGGAGGGTAGATCCTCTCTCTGCTAGTTTTTTTTTTAATTACTTTTTTATCTCTCAACATGTGCATATTCAAAAGGGTTTTCCATGTGTGGAATTACTTTATGAAATTCGTTTCATTATATTAGTTTGTCATTGTATTTCTTTTAATCTCTTTTCTTTCTCTTCTATATATAAAATGAACTCATTTTTTCCTCTTTGATTTTGACTTTAATAGGATTAAAATTCAAGACATTTCATGCAAATGTAATATGCACAAACTGCAGCAGAATATCTGAGGTGTGTTATAGGCCTATTACCTCTCCACTTCTTCGATAATCATAGACTCCTATATTTTTTCTGCTGAGAGTTCCCGGCCAAAATCGGTTACAATCAATGAAAGTGGTAAAATCTCTTCTCTCTAATAAATTCCTCCTTTCCCCGTCACCACTTAACACTGTTGCGGGATCGTTCACAAGGAACAGTTACAAAGAACACCGATTTGAGTTTTCTTTACTTTGTAGTTGCTTAAAAAATCTGGAATTAACCGAATCGCAGGGTTACTTATGCCATTTTTTTTGTTGTGTTTTTTTGGTTTAGTTGCTAAAAAAAAATGAAATTAACCGCATCGAAGGGTTACTTCGTAGTTGCTTAAAAAACTGGCATTAACCAAATCGAAGGGTTACTTATGCCATTTTTATTTTTGCGCTTTTCGCTGTGTTTTTTTGTCTTAGTTACTTAAAAAAAATGGCATTAACCAAATCAAAGGGTTACTTATGCCATTTTTTTCCCCCCGCTTTTTGCCGTGTTTTTTTTGTTTTTGATTTTCCGAACACGTTTTTCTATGAGTTTTGCTTTTTATTTCCCGATTTCTAATTGAAAGAAGTTTTACCTTTGCCCGTTGTTTTCTTTTTGTTTTCGTTGTGCCGATTTAAAAAAAAAATTTTTTTCGATTGTTTTCGTTGTGCCGATTTAAATTTAACATCGTTTTTTTACTTCGCTTATGCTTCACTTTAAACCCCGGCGGGTACATCTGCTAGTATTAATAATCCTGTGAAATCTCTTTTAAGCTATCAGATAAATTTTTAGTAAACAAGAAAAGCTTGTAGAGATTTTTGTTCACATGTAATGGATTACTGTTTCGATGTTTTGTTCTTTCATGTTCAAGACTCATCTTTACAGAAATTAATGAGTTTGATTTTATTATTGTAAAGTGTTTTTGACTTCTAATGGGGATATGAGACGAATGGATTCGCCAATCATTTTATAACCAACGTGAAAACGTCGCAAAATTATTATAAAAATTGTTGAATTTTCGATTCAATCAGTTCGCCGTTTGCTACATTACGGACCGCATTTAATTCTTCGCCGCCATCTTGGTTACTGATCTGAACTACGCCGCCATCTTTGTTCAACATAATATCTCAGAACTTAAGAGGTTAACTACGCCACGGACCGCATTTGATTCTTGGTCGCCATCTTGGTTACTGATCTGAACGACGCTGCCATCTTTGTTCAACACAATGTCTCAAAACTTAACAATTATACGTTTCACCAAATACACTTATAATGATCCAAGATTATTTAACTGAATGTTCAAGCATAAACAAAGTGAAGTTTTATTATTCACGTTTTCATTGCTTTTAATCTATATAAATAAAACAGTAGATGTGTGTGTGTGTGTGTGTGTGTGTGTGTGTGTGTGTGTGTGTGTCTGTGTATCCGTGTGAAACTATTTAACTGATAAACTCTTAAACAACTGATCACATAACATTAATGAAATTAACAAGAAACATTAACCATACACCAAGGATGGTTTAAAATAAGTAAAATCTTTGTTTGGATATATGAATAACGTGTACAGAAATATATTGACAAGTTGGAATACAAAATGTTCATTTCAATTTGCCAACATATTTCTATTACTTTTGCGCATGTGCAAATTCATTCACAGCTTGAAATCATTTCATTTTAAATCTTTCTCATGTATCTGTCAATGTTCTGTAAGGAACGCAGCTAAAGCACTAAATATTTTGGTTTAAATTCTACCTGATGGCACCCAAGTTGGTTTTATTTTAATCTTTTGAAATCAGTACTACATATTAGGTACAATATAATATTCAATAGAGAATTGGTTCTGTAATAATAAAATGAAATCTAAATGAATGAAAATATATTTAAGCATATTTTTACGATCCAGCAAGGTCGGCTAACTCAACCCCCAACCCCGTGCTAGTAATAAATATGGGACAGAAAATCAAAACTTTAATAATCGAACGATGAAAATATAGTAGATACTTGAAAGCAGAAAAAAATCAAATTTTTTAAAATCTTTTTCTAAATGTAAAAGATGTTCAATATACAAACCTTATCTTTAAGAGATTCCATGAATCCAGCAGTGGTTCCTGTGCAGTGAATAAGACATATACCCAACGCTCTCGTAGGATGAACCATCTGCAATAAATGAAGTCAGAAACATTATCTATTTAAAATAAAAAGAAACAAAAAATGGCATCAATATAAGAAAAAATAAATAATAGATTATTACATTTTCGCTATCTCTGGTTAGACCAGATTGTGCATTAAAATGATCATTCTTATGACAGTTTTCGGAGTCTTACTACTTCCATGCTGACTCATGACAAATTGGAAGCAGGTGTTTTTGCTTGTGATACCATCATTAGAAGATTACTGTACAGGGCCACAAACTCCACTTTCCGGTTTGGTTCTTTACTAGAACCCCCATATCCTAAATGTATTGCCTACATAACAGCTGAGAAACTCCATCTACCGGCTGTATTATAACTCTTCAGAAAATTAGAGACGCTAACCTTGCCCTCAGGGTTTATAGATACATGTTTACCCGAATACATACAGCATCTAGTATTCCCAAATGGTCACCATCTGTTATTGGTCAAGCTCAACAAAGCCACTTAACTGTGGTGATCCAATGAAAACTGATGCATCAATGTGATTATGTTGTTTAATAATAGGTTTAGTTGTTTTGTTTTACAACATATCAACCTTTCTTGGATTATTTAATGCCAAATCCAGTTATGTTGGAAATAGTATTTATGTTGCATCCAGTTATTTTGTAGAAAGTTTTTATTCTTCAAGTTCTTTGTAACTTCAATCGCTAGTTTGTGTTTGGCTTGGTTGTTTTATAGTGAATTTTATTGTTTTTGTTCCCTGCCCTGCAGAACATGAATGAGTTTTGTAATGGGAGAGGTAAAAGGATTACAGTATTAATGTTTGGCACATTTTAAGTTAGGAAACCAGTCAGGAAGTAGGGTTAGATAGAAATAGAAAAAGAAGGAGTGGAAAGAAGGAAAAGGGGGGAGGGGGTTATTGTTTTTGGTTTTGCAGAACATAATAAAGTTTTGCAAAAGGAAGTAGAAAAACAAAAAGACATCAATGTTAGGTGCATTTTGTCTCAGGAAGCCAATATCTTCAGACAGCCTGATCTGATAGCACCAGGTTTAATAATAGATTGACATTTTAAATATATGATTAATTTAAGTAACATTACTTTTCACAATACAGATGAATACAAATGCTTTATGTATCTCAAAAAGAATGTTTTTTAGAATCTGGATGTTCTTTTTTTCTTTTTTTGGGGGGACTTAAAATGAATTTTACCGGGAATTTTTAATATTATGTATAAACAATGCTAAAAGTATACTTTAATGATTGGTTAGAAGAAAATGCCTGTCTTATAAAATTTTTACCAAATTTCTTGCTTACAATTGTAAGTTTATAAAATCAATACCATTTAAATGAAATTCTTAAGTAAAGTTGGTTCTCTGAAACGCTTGCAATATTCAATCCTTCCATCTGTTTCACAATTACTTGAATTTCATTCAGGAATTTTTTGTTTTCTTTTTGCTTATGGAAATCGCTCCAGCCAAGGTGTGAAGCCACTTGATGTAAGGAGCTAATATAAACAAAAAATGATTATTGTAAATACAGGCGATATCTATTGATCTTAGTCTTAAAAAGACCAGAACTGCAGGTAGGAGGAAAACAGTCAGCAGCAAGAGAGTTCTACGAGACTGCAATTCTCGGAAAGAAGCTACTGGAATAGGAAGCTGTATTATAATGACGTATCAAAATAATAAATTGATGAAGCCCACTAAATCAATGAGTCAAACGAGCTGGTACAAAGGAAGCAGGAAAAAGATCAGACAATTCTGAATAACACATTCGGGCTAAGATCAAAGTGTAGTATCTGTCCTTCAGATGCTACACTTCAATTTCTTGTCCTCTGTCAGTGTAGCATCTGAAGAACAGATAAATAAAATAGATGAACAATGAAAGAGACACAATAAACTAAAATTAGTCTAATTTGGCCAAATGTTTATCAAGGGTAATAAGATTCTTGATAAACATTTATTTTACAAACAGTGTTCTTCAGATGCTGCACTTCAATTTCTTGTTCTCTGTCAGTGGTGGAGAAATCTTTCACGACTGAAACCATTTTTATTTTTGTTCCTTTTCGCCATGTTAAAAAAATGACCCTGGTGTCTAACTCTGTCCCATAGGGAGGCAAAGTAAATCGGAATACATGCCATAATTGTATTTATAGAAAAGACTGAGACTAAGCCTATCACATTTTCAATTGTAAAATTAAACTAAGTATCGAAAAAATCAGTTGAAAGTATCTTGTATTTTAAAAATAATTTTCATATACAATTTTTTTTTTCTCTTCTCACATCATCCATCAATTGATGATGAAACATTCACAAAGTTTGTGCATCATGAGACGATTGTTCATGCATGGCAGACAGAAGCGCCAATATCGAGGGACCGACATCCTGCTCTAGGGGAGGCTTTATCATACTATAAGACCTCCTAGTCCATCGCTTGACTGCAGAGGACAACACAAGTCGTTTTCCAGCAGGTTAAGAATGTGCAGCCAGTGTCAAAAGTCGGCGTTGAACAACTGCAGATATGTGTGGAAAGCCACCGTACATCATTGTTTGTTAAATGGTCTCATCACGATTTGATGTTGTAGATGACATGTAACATGTTCGTGCGTGATACTATGGACAACCCCACCCCAAAGTGTTAGGAAGTGATTAAAAAGAAAGGGAAAAACTGTAACGAAGAGAGGAAATAGTTGATCGACAGAACGAAAGTATAAGAAGTGAGGTTAGTACAAAAGAATAAGGTGTGACAGTGATTGCGACGAAAGAATAAGGTGTGACAGTGATTGCGACAAAAGATCGAACATAAAGGTCGATATGTGAGGAGTTAGTTTACGGACGGTTTCGATGATGGTTTACAGTGTGTAGGTTGTGGCTTGGAGCAGGATGGGACAGCTTTGGCAGACCCGAGATGGGCTGACCTCGAATGCCTGGCAAACAACTAAGATGTGGGTGTTAGCATATTTAGGAGGGAATCGTTTTCTACAATGGTATCTCTCTCACACACACACACACACACACACACACACACACACACACACACACTTAGAGCACATCTGCTATCCACAGAATGTATGAGCATCTGTGTTTTCTTTTCTTTCTCTTGCGTTGTTTATTTTTTATACTTATGAACCAGTGTTGGCACCCTCGACAATCACCAAGATGACATGGCTAAGAGGAGAAGAAGAGATGAAGCTGGATGGAAAACTATGGCATCAAACAGCATGTGGCCGTGATTGTTGCAAGGAATCACATGGCTTTACATGTGTATAATACACCGTTTCTAAAGTCGGCCATTATTTAGTGTCAAAGAGTCTGATCCACAGAGTACGATAGATTCGACTCTCATTCTTGATGGCAGCCATTTTTATTTATAAAGTATAAACTTATTGAAGTGTTTTGAATCTCTTGTTACTTCAACAATATTTGAGTGAGATACTTCCTTTTCTTTAAAATGCCTTGCCTTTTTCATATTAAGAATACTGAACACAATTCTAAACTAAAAACTAATAACTTAAAAGAAATGTACAAATAAGAAAAACAATTTCAAACAATGCTTATGTGAAGAATTGTACTTCTTTTCTTTGATAAGCAAATCTCAAAATAATTTACCCAAGCAACATGTTGAATAAGAAATAGTTTTTCTCTAATGGTCATAGAAAAATAATGATTATGACATTCAATAAAGACAAATTTTCACACAGATTAGAAGTTATTCATGTTCGACAATAGTAATAAAATAACAAAAAGATACTCACGGCAAATCTAGCAATAATGTTAGCTCCAGCACCCTCACCAATCAAAACTACTTGTTTGATTCTGAAAAAAAAAAAAAAAAAAAAAGTATGAAGGCATCATTCCTTTGAAAAATAAGTTTGGATATTTACACGAAAATGATTCTGCGTTTTTACATTAAAACGTTTTGTTAATCCAAACAATAAATAACAATAATCAAATGACAATAAAAGCTTCACTCTTTTCATCATAATCGGTCTGATCCCGTACATTTTTTTTTTTTTTTTTACATAGGCGTCACCACTTATCAAGGCCGAGAGGCCACTCAAGGATAAGGATTAAAGAGTGTACAGTAGTCAAAAGGACAATATAGTAATCGATAGTAATGGAAATTCGGTAAATTTGTTAACATAAGTGGAACGGCTCATCAGAAACTTGTTCACGTTGGACTTGAAGACAACCATATTATAGACAGCTGGAAAGCAGGAAAACGGAAGACAATTCCACAGGCGTGCAGGTCTAAGAAAGAAGCTTTGATCATGGAATCGACGTTTAAGTTTAGGCACAGATAAAGAGTGGGGGGGATTATTGATAATGTTTTCAGCTAGACGAGTGTTTCTTGTGAAAGTTTGGTGAGGGGGGGGGGACCATAGATTGAAGCTTAGTCGAACACTTTCCATGAAAATAACAATAAAGCAGAGCCAAACTCGCAACATCTCTTCTGTGAGATAGAGGTTGCAGCGAAGAGACAAGGACATTTATCAACCTTATCCTTGAGTGGCCTCCGGGCCTTGATAAATGGTGAATCCCTTATAAAAAAAAAAATTTATCAAATGTCAGAGGTTAAAGTGCCACGAAAATTATGATCTTCGTACAGGCTCTCTGATGTCTAACAGTCGATGAAAGTGAATAAACTGAATTAAGAGCATGTTCTTTCCTATTAATGTATTAATTCTTCTTGTTTTCACATTCCTTTTTTTTTTTACTGTTCTTAAAACGTATTATTGTATTGCGTGTTCATCAATTTTTTTTTTATGGATATCAATTGAGACAGGGCATCGAGCCACTTGATTTCAAACTACAACAAAAATACTTCAAGGTAAAAAAATACCCAAAAATATGTGTTACATAGATAAATTCTGACCCAAAAAACAGAAATCCTTCTCTTTTTTGTCAGAAACATTGACTAAGCAACAAAATAAAGGTAGCGAAAATTACCAAGTTAAATTTTTGCTATGAATTACAAGACTTTTGCACGAATCTAGTAAAAATAAGAGTCATTAATAGAATCTATACAAGTTAATTATTTAAATAAAATCCCCATCCTCTAGTTGTTCGTCTTATAGGCTTTGGTCAGTGGTTTGATATTTTCTGACAGCCTACAATCTTAGTCTCCAAGCTTAATGGTCGTAAAGACTGGTTTGATTCAAATTCCACTAAGATCCTTGTTAATGGTTTACAGCCAAATTTTCTTGGGTTGTCAATCTTTCCTTTATCTCAAGTTTTTATATTTTCTAATCGAAAAGTTGCTCCCTTCAGTGTGATCCAACCAACATAGCCAACTGATCGTCAGGAATTCAAGCATTAATTATATGCAGTAGTGATGGGACGATTTCAGTAGTTTTCTCAATTCCAATACAATTCTAAATTTCCAATTTAGATCTTTTAAAACTGTAGCCATAGATGTGTTGATTTTTTTTGTTAAATTTTAGGATTAGAGAAAAAAAATGACTATATAATAGTGCATATATTTTCACAAACATAAGAAATACATTTATAGGGGTTTATGATCTATTTTTTAAAATCAATAAATTATCATTTTATCATTAGTACAAGCAACTGAAAATTATATTTGAAAAAAACAATAAACAAAAACAAAGAATTCTAAGAATAATTTTTGGCATCAGAAAATCGACTCAAATTTTTTTGATTTTGATACCAATTTTGATATCCAAAAAGCTTCCAACTTTTTCCAATTCTTGATTCCGATTAATCGCCCCAACACTAATATACAGCCACGCCAATAGGGCATTTGATCTGACCCAATATTACATAACCATCTGATCATTATTCTGAAAACGTAATTATCTAGACATGCTGCAAGAACTCCGTTATATTTTGCAGCATTAATTCCTAAGAAAATGCTATTTTTTAGTTCAGAATCTCCTTTTCAACCTTCAACTGCAATAAAGAGTTTGTCCAAAAATGAAGAGTACGTCAATTTATTGAGCAACAAAACAAATTTTATGTCAAACAGATTGCGTTAAAATTATTGGTAATATTTTAACCAAAGATGTATTTTGCAATTACATCATACGGCAAAAGTGTGTTCTAATCTGTAATATTCGGATTACTGACTATGATATCTTGAATGTTATTCTTACAATATTTCACCCACGATAACCTTCAACCTTCTTCAGTTGCATCTCATTGAACTCAGAAATTTGTATGGAATTTCAAACAGAACCCTTTATGTAGCTTGTTCCGGTTTCGTCAGCTATGACCGGATAGAAATCATATGTAATTATAAATTCTATTCTTCGTATTACCAATATTGAACCATCAACCTCCACAAGACTATCACTAAACCTAAACGTAGATTCCATGAACAAGGCTTCTTTCTTAGACCTGCACACATGTGGAACTGTCTTCCGTTTGCCTGCTTTCCAGCTGACTACAATATGGTCGTCTTCAAGTCCAACGTAAACAAGTTCTTGATGAACCGTTCCCCTTAAGTAATCCAATTTACCGAATTCCCACTACTAATGATTACTACGACATTATCCCATTGATTTCCATGCACTCATTAACCCTTATCCTCGGATGGCCTCCAGGCCTTGATAAGTGGTGACTCCTTTGTAAAAAAAAAAATAAATTAAAACTGATTTTACTTAGTACTTTTATCCATTACGCCACAGATCCATGTTGTGAGAATCATATCCGATATGAGAACTGCAGTGCAAATAAGCCAAATAATCCAAATCATGATTCCTCATTACAAAAATTCCAAAAGATAAGTGCATTCTCAGTTTGGTTGAATGTCACAGTCCGTATCATATGGCAACTAATTTCAAAGTGTAAAATTTTGACGTCTACTGTTTCGCTTCACAAACTAGTTTAACAAATAGGAAACAGATTAGAAAGTTGCTTCTTTCACTTATTAGCATTTTTATGGAACATAAGTTTGTAATTTTGTGAATTGACATTTTTTTATGTTGGAAAAAATGTGTGAAGAACAAACAAGATTTTAATATTTGTAATTTATTCAAATTGCAATTTATTCAAATTTGTAATTTATTCAAATTTGTAATTTATTCAAATTTGTAATTCATTCAAATTTGTAATTCATTAAAATTTGCAATTTATTAAAATTTGAAATTCATTAATATTTGTAATTTATTCAAATTTGTAATTTATTCAAATTTGTAATTTATTCAAATTTGTAATTTATTCAAATTTGTAATTTATTCAAATTTACAACTCATTCAAATTTGTAATTAATTCAAATTTGTAATTCATTCAAATTTATAATTCATTCAAATTTGTAATTTATTCAAATCTGCACCTCATTCAAATTTGTAATTCATTCAAATTTGTAATTCATTCAAATTTATAATTTATTCAAATTTGTAATTCATTCAAATTTGCAACTCATCCCAATTTGTAATTCATTTAAATTTTTAATTCATCCAAATTTGTAATTCATTCAAATTTGTAATTCATTATAATTTTTAATTTATTCAAATCTGTAATTCATCCAAATTTGTAATTCATCCAAATTTGTAATTCATCCAAATTTGTAATTCATTCAAATTTTTAATTCATTCAAATTTGTAATTCATTCAAATTTGTAATTCATTCAAATATGTAATTTATTCAAATTTGCAACTCATTCAAACTTGTGATTTATTCAAATTTGTAATTTATTCAAATCTGCAACTCATTCAAATTTGTAATTCATTTAAATTTGTAACATTCAAATTTGTAATTTATTCAAATCTGCAACTCATTCAAATTTTCAACACATCCAAATTTGTAATTCATTCAAATTTTTAATTTATTCAAATTTATAATTTATTCAAATGTGTAATTTATTAAAATTTGTAATTCATTCAAATTTGTAATTATTCAAATTTGCAACTCATTCAAATTTGTAATTCATCCAAATTTGTAATTCATTCAAATTTGTAATTACAAATTACAAATTTGAATAAATTATATTCAAATTTGTAATTCATCCAAATTTGTAATTCATCCAAATTTGTAATTGATTCAAATTTGTAATTTATTTAAATTTGTAATTCATCCAAATTTGTAATTTATTCAAATTTGTAATTCATTCAAATTTGTAATTCATTCAAATTTGTAATTCATTCAAATTTGTAATTCATTCAAATTTGCAACACATTCAAATTCGTAATTTACTCAAATTTATAATTTATTCAAATTTATAATTTATTCAAATATCTAATTTATTCAAATATCTTATTTATTCAAATGTCTAATTTATTCAAATATCTAATTTATTCAAATATCTAATTTATTCAAATATCTAATTTATTCAAATATCCAAGCAAAGATAAATAAGAACAACATCGTCAGTGATTATTCAAAGGTTTACGATTGATTGAATCATTTATTTTTTTTTTTTTTGAAGAATCAACAGTTACCAAAGACAAACGGTCACTCGAAGATACATATTTATAAGTGTTAGGTAGAACATTGAAACAAGACCGTGATGATAGGTAATAATAATGGAAGTTTGGCACAATCTGATTATTTAAGACGATAGATTAACAAGAATTTGTTTACATTGGTTTTGAAAATGACAATGCTGTAGTAGGAAAAATGTATATATGCGAATCGTAATGATTCAGCACTTCAACTGTTCTGTTCTCAATCAGTGCAGAAGAAATCCTTGAAGACAGGCAATTTAAACTTTGGCCTCATCCAGCATAAACCTTTTTGGAGAACTGGATTTCTCCTCACATAAAAGAAGCTTTAGTGAGGAGGCAAGTAAACATTTACGATTTAATGAATTCACTTGATTTTTTTAATTTTGCAGTTAATTGTTTATCAAAATGAAATTCCAATTGAAACAATGTGAGTTTTAATACAAAGTTACATTTCAATCAAAGCTTACATTTCACATCTTTCAGAAACCAGAAAACTCAAAATGTTGGTAAAATAAATTGCTGCTCAGACCATCGTTTCCTGCCTTGATAGGATACAAAACAGACCTTCAAATCTAATGAGTGATGTTCTATTTTCCACTCTGCTGCTCCTGTTCCATAGAAGAGACATTGTGAGCCCCTCTCTCGTTATTTTCGTGGTGGTAGTTGCTCAACTGATCTGCACTTTATAGTTCCCTCCTGCAAGGCTTTCATAACAAACACCCGACTAGCTGCAACAATTAGTAGCAGTTTTCATTACTCTCTGTTTATGCCTAAAACTAAACAAAAATTCTATGAGCAGAGTTTTTTTTTTCCTAGAACTACACGTCTATGGAATACAACTCCACAGAACTGCTTCCTGACAAACTACAGCATGGTTGTTTACAAGTAGAACGTGAACAGGTTCTTGAAGACCCGTCCTCTAAAATAAATGAACTTATACAATTTTCTATTATGATACGTATTAATTTTTATCCTTGAGTGGCCTTCAGGCCTTGATAAGTGGTTACTTTATGATGTAAAAAAAAAAATGAGCAACTGATCTCTTTTGTGGGAGATGACAGAAAGAAGATGTTCATTTCTTTTGTTATTTTTAATTTTATCATATTTACGTATATTCATGAACAGCATTTTTCATTTTCGTTTAAAAATATACATAAGTAAAATAGTGCACCGTAAATAAGGACAAAATTGAATTAAAAAAGGCAAATTCCAAATAATATATTTGAGAGAATTCTATTTGCTAATATATTTTTAATACTTATTTCAGTTTTGTATTTTTTTCGTGTTAGGTGTAGAAAAATAACAGTTCACACACCATGCAGAATTCTTTCAAACAAACATTATAATAATTATTAAACACGTGAAGCATGCATGGTCCCTCGTGAATGCACAGTGAACGAGGCATGAAAAAAAAATGACTAAGTTCAGCATTCCCTCCACCTCCCGTTAGCCCTCAGAATCCCCAGGGAACATCAAATCCTGGTGAAAATGAACAAACAGTGCAGTTTTAAGCCTTAACATATACCTATTTGAGTTCTGCACCATGCAAAAAAAGAAACTACTAAGTCCATTATTTGCTTCCTTATTTAGCCCCAAAAGTCGCCAAAGCCTTAACATATGTGAATTTGAGTTCAGCACCATGCAAAAAAGAAATGACTAAGTCCATCATTCATCCATTTAGCCACAAAAGTCCCCAAGTTCAGCACCATGCAAAATTGCTAAACAGACATACACAGAAAATTTTGGACAAATATGGTAAAATAGTTCCAAAAATGGATTATTTTTATTAGTCCTAAAAGAGCCTCTAGAGCACACCCAAGAGCTATCGTGAAGTATAGACAAACAAAATTATATAGAAATCAATTAGTTGCAACTTTTCAGGAAGTTTTATAAAAATCCAAAGCATCAATTTTTTTTAATAAGCACAAAAGTGTCAATTTTAACCATTTTAACCCAAAAGGAACCGTTACGGAGGCAACCAGAGTTTTCCCGGAAAATCTGTTCTGTTACTTTTTTACTCATACCATGTTTAATGTTTGTGTAAAATTTCAAAACTTCCAAGACGTAGTTATTGAGAAAAGTGTGGACAGATGAATGGACGAACGGACAAGGGTGAATTTACAGGTCCAACCTCCTTTTGTCGGGGAAACAATAATATCAAACATAAATGTTCACACTTTAACAAAAACTTAATTATTTTCTGTAAATCTAATGCAACAGAAATCTTATAATTTTTGGCTCCTGGCAAAACACACTCCAACTGAGGGCTTGTACATTGCTTGCACATATTTTTTTTCTTTTTTTCTGAAAATGAGATTCACCTCGAAAGTTCAACGAATATAACACCACTGATACCATCCTAGTTCACACAGTTTATCAAGCCCCAGAAGCCATTCAAGGATAAGAGTTCATAGGTATAGTGATAGTTGGTGATGGTGGAAATTGGATAAATTCATTTATTTTAGAGGAAGGTTCATCAAGAACGTGTTTATGTTGAACTTGAAAACAACCATGTTATAGTCAGTTGGGAAGCAGCTACACAGTATTAAGTTCTACAGATGAACAGTTCTAAGAAAAAATCCCTTCTAATAGAATTTTCGTATTGATGATAGTAGATGTACTTAGTAAAATGTTTACCATGAATACCTTACCGGGGGGGGGGGGCATAGAGTGAAGCATCCGCCATGAAAATAACAATAAAGCAGAAACCCTGTTTGATTCATGCAAATAATCCCTTTTCAAGCTATTTTGACATGGTCTCATTATGAAAGGGAAATTTTATTTCAAACTCATGCCATTTCCAAACGCACACTCTAGATATCTTGAATAAAGTTAGAAAGAAAGAATAATACTTACTCCAATTGATCAAGAATGCACACAAGATCCTCACCAAGAGTTTGCATGGAGGGGAACGTGTAACTAAAAATAATGGAAACATATTGAATTAAAGTATTGAAAAACAAATTATGTTTTATAAAAATCACATGAAATGAATAACACTGAACAGAAATTTAAAAAATACAAAAGAAATAATTTTAAACATATTTTTTCAGTTTTACACAATAAAATGAAAATAAAATGCAAATAATAAAAACAATTATGCAGTAAAATAGGTAAAAAAAATTTTTTGAACCAACAAAACATCTCAAAATATGTAAATATGAAAACGACAAATTCAGGTTCACATTGAAAACAAAAATGCACCCAACATTAAAAACTAAATACTTAAAATCAAACTTTTCCTGGGAAAGATTTAGTAGTTTGTTTGAAGCATTGTGCAAAAAATGAAAGGGTTGTGTTTGAGGGCTATCACAATGTACTTACAGAAACAATCTATGTAGTATTGCGCTTGAAGTCCCTTCAATATTCAATATTATCATCGGTATATATTCTACTATATTTGTAGTCATCCACATACAGTACTGTTTCGTTGTATCACAACTCATGAATGTGGCTAGACTAGCACCTCTCCAAGCCGAGGATTGAACCTACAACTATCATATTGACAGTTGGCAGTTCTATCCATTGACCCACGGGAGTGGTGTCCATAAATAACCTCCACAAATGTCTATTTTAAACAAACATTCGTCCACTACTTTTATAGTGCTCAAACCGCTTGTTTACAAACAAACAGGGAGCCTCACATTTTTCAGCCAATTAAGTAGCGGGTGAGATTACTTACAACAGTGCCCTTAAATTTTTCATTTTTCAGCAAATTAGTCTATATATAGTCCATATTCTACTATATAGACCGTTTTTGTAACTGCATTGTGATAGCCCTCAAACACAACCCTTTCAAATCTTTTCCTGACCTTGTGACAAAAAAATCAAGAATAGTTTTAATTAAAAGAAAAAGGTTTACTGTGTCCTTTGTTTACAGGTTCTCTGTGGCTGTACAAACAACAACTTGAAGTCAAAAAACTGGTGTAGACTCAAATTTGTTATTTTCATATTTGTTTATTTTGGCGTGCCTGATGTCGATTTGATTCAACTTTTTTTATTACTGCCCCCCCTCCCCCAAGATTTGATTTCGAATAAATTCATCAGTTTTTAAGTACAATCATACAAATTCATTTACTAAGTATAATTTTAAACAAAACTATAAAAGTGTTTTTTTTTCTCTCTCTACAGAAACATCATCAATGTGTTTACTCCTGTGGCTGCTGCCAGATTCATCTTTTCATAGGATAGATGGGTTTTGGTATTCTGACCCTTTGCAAATCACAGTGCAGAATAACAAAGCTTAAATAGACCCTAGCTAAATCCGTCATGATAAAATAGCCACTTAAGGCCAAAAAAGATAGGAAAAATATCGTTCTAGTTAGAGTAATATTGCAAAAGTTATATAAATACATTGAAACACGATAAATAATTATTCATTTGTGTTACGGATATCTTAGAAAGTAAAATAAGAAAGGTGTTCCTACTTTCGGGTCGGCCCCAGACAAAGTGATATGACAGAAAGGATGCCAAGCCCTTTTGAGATTAGACCCTGGAGAGAACAGGTCGCTTTGTTTCACTGACTGAACGATGGATGGTGGACAGACAGTGAAACAAAGCGACCTGTTCTCTCCATACTGTCTGTCCACCGTCCATCGTTCAGTCAGTTCAAATGTAGTAGCAGTTTTTTCTTTAGCCCCTAAAAGTGCCAACGCGGTAAGAATCCAAAATCTTTATAGATTTTATTGGTCATGAATTAGTTATAAGGTAGCGTGTAGCCTTGTTTTTAATAAGAATATTTTCAATATTTCTTTACGTATCTATATATCTATAAAAGTAAAAGTGTCTGTCTGTCTGTCTGTCTGGGTACATTTCCCTACACAATAACTCTGTCAATTTTCAGTCTACAGACTCAACATTTGATCTGCAGGGTATTGAGATTTGAGAAAATCTTTTTTCAACTAGAAATTTGCCTGTTAAGGGGTCAAAGTTAAACGATTTGACCTTTGAGCACTACCAATTCCTCCGCCAATTTTGGGTCGCAACACTTGAAATTTTAGATATACGTTCCTTGGACATGGATCTAACTTAATAACTTGATTTGAGCCCAAAACAATAAATGTTAAAGGGTCATAATAGGGGTCAAAGTTTAAAAAAATTGACCTCTGCGGTCTCTACCAAATTACTCAGGCAATTTCTGGTTTAAACATTTGAAATTTTACATAAAGGGTATTCAGAGATAGGGTAAGTTTTTGGGTCGAAAATTTGAGCTACAAATATATAAATCTATGTATGTATGTTTGCATGACTGCCTAAAACTTTTGACAGAGGCGACAGATTTTCACAAGATCAGTATTGTTTTGAAGCTCGACCCTTCAGACGACAAATACCGAAAAATTGGCTAAAAACATTAATTTCTTCACCCTCAACTGGGCACTTTTCTACAGGGAGGGGTCACTTTCTTCGCCAATATTTTCGAAAGTCATCCCCTCTTTTCGATTGTCTAGCCTTAATTTAAACCTACGTCACTTCCGGTTTGGCAGTGGTCGTAACAGCAAAGACGTCACAGTTTTTCCCCGTTCTTTTTCTCCTTCGCAGTACGGGTTCGAGCCTGCCTTCCTACTACAACTTTTTTTTTTTTTTTTTGCTCAACACACACCTCCAAACACCCGGGCAATTCCGGGCACCCATGCTAGTATACATATATTTTCAGCAGTCACATTTCTCATTGCTCGTGATAGTCTTGAAGAAATCCGTTTTTTTTTTGTATCGCATATGTCTGGTGTCGCTGTCATGTCTGTCTCCTATCCTTGTTCTTTGTATTATTTTATTTGCTTTTTTGTAAAATATTTATAACCTTTTTATACGTTTTTGTATTGCATTTATGCCAATTGTTTTTATTTATTTTTATTGCAGTTTTCACTGCTGCATATGTACAAGCATAAAATTATTCTAACCATAATTAAAACAGTTGTCAGTTCTCTCACGCATATCAAGAGGCTAAAGGAATCACAATTCTTGTTTTCTTTATAGCATAACGATTGCATAATAAATATACCAATAAAAAGTCTTTTGATAATTCTATAACAGGAAAAATGTATACGTGTTAATGCATTCATGGTTTCAGCACTTACTAAGGTCAAAAACCACCTGAAAGTAAGAGTGAATACGATTGGATAACGCCACAGTAGTATGAAAGAATTTAGAACGATGTTCGATTAATTCAGAAGACAACCCAACAGATATTTGTTTATATTGGACTTGATACTGTGTTCCACAGGTAGGAAGCTTTTAGAGAAAAACTCTGTTCATGAAAGTTCTGTTTGATTTTAGGTACAGAGAGAGAGAGAAAGGAGTGTTTGTTGCAGTGGTGTAAGCCACATCGGACGTAGAAATTCCCAGGTTTGTATCTGGGGGCGCGTTTAATCCATTGGGAGAGATGCATCCTCAGTCTTCGTTAAGACATGCATCTAGGAGATGGAAAATTCTGATGTAAAACTTGGTCCATCTTCTGGCAACCATTGCAATGACTAAGATTAGCAGTTGTACCAAAAAGTGAGGTTGGTTTTGCACAAAGCCTTCACCACTATAAACAAATCATTTGTGTGGATTTCTGAAGAACTTAGTTCTCACGGTAGGACTTATATGTTGAAATCAACCGGAGTATCACACAAACAGACGAGTTATTACTGAAAAATGTATCGGGTGGGGGGTTGAGATTGGAGCTCAGTAAAGCACTTACCATGGAAATAGAAGTGGAATAGAGTGGAGAAAGACTAGCAATGTTTTTTCTAAAAGATGAGAAAAGATTATCTCTCAC
The DNA here is from genome assembly GCF_053919585.1 of Euprymna scolopes. NCBI lineage: Eukaryota > Metazoa > Mollusca > Cephalopoda > Sepiida > Sepiolidae > Euprymna > Euprymna scolopes. The sequence continues at coordinate 102,126,891 of NC_136504.1, read as the reverse complement.
TAGATCACAAAGTCAATTTTTTATTCTGTTGAAGCAGGAACGAGTGCTATAAGCAGCATATCCCTAGATGTGGCATCTTGGCTTGGATTCAACTCCGACACATGTAAATGCAATAAAATTTTTAATGCACCGATTCAATATTCAAGGGTGAATAAGTATGTTACTTGATATATACTCAAGAGAATTTCAATCACGTGTTTAAAAACACTAAGTTTGATGTATGATGAATTAAACACAAAAAAAAAACTAAGTTAAAAATAAACACCTGTTATGTGAAACAGTATTTTTACGTTACAACTTCCTGGTGTACATGTGCAAAGTTGTACACTTTTATGCACAGGACCCACACGTTGTATGCAGTCTACATCACAAAGAACATAGGACAAGTAATAACTTGACTCCTTTTTTTGTGTAACAATGACATTTATTTCCTCATTCTCCTGCCACGCGTGATTTCTCATTACTTCTATAACATGATCACCTTCTCTAACGTGCTATTTTTTTAATAATCGTTTTCCTTCCAGTGATGTCATTTTGCATTTAATATGCATTTGCATACACGTATCCGCAGTCTGCTACACATATGCATACTTGTTTTGTTTTTTTATACCAATTTTCTAAAACTAATAAATATTGTTTAAATATTAACGTGTCTACATTAGTTAAAATATTTTAAATAATTTCTCTAATATGTATATATTATTGCATATATTAAAATTAGAAAGTATTTTCTATTTAAAATATTTAGACAAAACTAAATGGCAAAAATATAAAATTAGCTTGGAATAAATAAAATAAAATTTCGATTAAATTTAATTAACCGTAAAGAACTTTAGTTGGCTTGATTTTTTGTCATACTTTTTGTATGTGTATTTTGTATGTGTATGTGTATTTTGACATTTTGTATTTGTATGTGTATTTTGACATTTTGTATATGTATTTTGACATTTTGTATGTGTATTTTGACATTTTGTATGTGTATTTTGACAATTAGTATTTGTATGTGTATTTTGACATTTTGTATGTGTATGTGTATTTTGACATTTTGTATGTGTATTTTGAGATTTTGTATTTATATATGTATTATGACATTTTGTATGTGTATTTTGACATTTTGTATGTGTATGTGTATTTTGACATTTTGTATGTATATGAGTATGTGTATTTTGACATTTTGTATATGTATGTGTTTTTTGATATTTTGTGTATGTATGTGTATTTTGACATTTCGTATTTGTATGTGTATTTTGACATTTTGTATGTGTATTTTTATTTTTACATTTTGTATGAGTATGTGTATTTTGACATTTTTTATTTTATGTGTATCTTGTTTGTTGTTACGATTATTAAAAAGCGTCAAATTCATGCATAAATTTTGAAAAAATTGGAAGTGGAATTCTGTTAAAATTTTGACTGTGACCAAACTTTTTCAAGACCGAAGATATTATAAAGCGATATATTATGTATATACATGATATATTATGTATATACGTCAATACGTGAGTTGAGCTTAGTAGCAGTATAAATATTATCATTAGTACTAGTAGTAGTAGTAGTAGTAGTAGTAGTATAATATATCCATAGCAAGTAAGCTACACATGAAATGAACAAAATAGGCCGAGGAATCAATGTATTATCCAACATAACTTTTAGATGTCACTTTCAACTTAAATAAAAACACACATGGTTAAAGATTAACACGAACTTAATATGCATGAATCTAAACTCCAATGACTTTCTCCATCAATCATAAAACATACTCATACTTCTTTTTTGAACATAGGCTTAGCAATAACTCTAGCAATGAAGAAATATCTAAGAATTCAAATAACATTTACAGCATAGCTCGAAAAAATAGTGGGTATATTGCTATCAAGATTAAATATAAGCAAAAAGACACAAATGATTAGAATAAAAATATAAAACAGGGAAACATCATTTGGTCATATAAGATGCATGGTTTCATTGGCTATAATATGGACCAAGTAGTGGGTGTCTGTGATGAACGGAATTAAAGTTATTGCTAAAAGTGTGAATTTCACCTTTTTCTGTGATCTTGACCTTTGACATAGATATCCCAAAATTAAATCAATTCCAACTTAGACCATGTTCTATATTTTAAACAATATTGATGACGATTGGTCAAGGAATGTGGATGTTAAACTGCACACAACACAAATATAGTGACAAACAAACCTCCACCTTGGAGAAGGTAGACTAGAGAATTAGTGAGCAACTAAGAATATTACTTGACAAAACATAAATGAAGTTGAACAAAAAATACAAGGTTAATGTAGTTTGCTTAAAGCATTGTTTAGTGTGTATATAAAAGATAATTTATAGAAGGCAATGCAGAGGTGTAATGGATAGACACAACCCAAAACAAATTAAAACATAATGTTGGAATAAGCTATACAAATTCATCTTTTATTAATACAATATGTATTTTTTAAAATACTTTTAACATTGTATTGTGTTCTTACTTGCGTCAGTATGGTCAGATGAAAGTCAAAAAAAATATATATCTATATATATCTATAAAATTGAGAATGTGTATGTATGTATGTGTGTGAGGATATTTCTCAACCTATATACTCAACAATTTTTTGGTCTACAGCCTTGAAATTTGGTATACAGGGTATTCAGATATGTGGAAAACTTTTTAATCCGTTTTCATCAAGAAAAAAACGGTTGTTAAGGGGTCAAAATTAAAAAATTGGTACACGGGAGTGATCAGATTTTTATCTGTTTGCTAACTGTTTCATGAATGCGTCCGGAAAAAATAACCGCTTATTTATGTTAAGAATAAGAAGGTTCAGAAAATACTTTTTATAGCCATGTCAAGCTGGTCTAATGATTATCGTAGTTAACTTATGATCTTTAGGTTTTGGTTTTGATCCCAGCTCAAGCATATTTTTTTTTTACTTACAAGAAGTGAACTGTTTAGAAAAAACATAATACTCACATGCGCATGTCTCAGTTTCTGTATCAATTAAAATATAATATGTGTATTTTATGACCGGGCAATGCCAGGTGGCCTGCTAGTATATATATATATATATATATGTTGGGTTCGAATCTATCGACTGGTGTTAATCGTGACACCCTGCACTGATGATTCCCCGAAAGGATGAAACACTAGTGTCTGTAAGTATTTAATAATTATTATAGTAAATAATTATGTCAGCTCCTTTAAGAAACTCGTTTCTTATCGTTGAACACTTTCAGTTGAAATAAAGTCGGTCAATTTAGCTCTTATGCGCAGATCATCATATAATGATTAGATCACTCCAACAAACGTTAAAACGCATTTAAAAAATGTTTCAACAATATTTCTCGCGATTAACCGTAGCCAAATGGATTAGGTCTTTGCTAACGAAGCCAGAGATGGCTTCTGTTGCCGGGTTCGAATATATGCACTGATGATCCCCGAAAGGATGAAACACTAGTGCCTATAGGTATTTAATAATTATTATATTAAATATCTATAAATATCTATATATATCTATATCTATCTATCTATCTATCTATATATATATATATATATATATATATATATATATTATGACAGCCCCTTTAAGAAATTCGTTTCTTATCGTTGAGCACTTTCAGTTGAATTAAAGTCGGTCAATTTAGCTCTTATGCACAGATCATCGTATAACGATTAGATCACTGTCTTACTGACGTAAATGGACATTTAAAATTAAAATGTTTAAATTCAACATTATTTCACGCAGTTAATGGTAGTCGAATTGATTAGGTCTTCGCTAATCGAGTCAGAGATGTCTCGTGTTGCGGTGTTCGAATCATTCGACTGGTATTAATCGTGACACCCTGCACTGAAGATTCCCGAAAGGATGAAACACTGTAGGTATTTAATTATTATAGTAAAAAAAATAATTATATATATATATATATATATAATAAAAGGTAAAACAGTATTGCTACTGTTGTCTTAATTTGCTTCAGTGTGTGTCGATGCGTTACATCTCTGCATTGCATTTACCTTCTAAAAATTATCTTTGAAAAATATATCTCAATTACTGCCATATTATTTGCAGAAAAATTTAACCAACGCAATTAAAATGCTTGAAATATTTTATTCTTAGTCAAATATTGATTTGATTCCAAAGATAATGACTTGAAGCAAATATGTAACAAAAAAAAAATTTTAACTTATTTTTAAAAGATTTATAATTATCGCTCCGCTATTGCTGGCAAAAAAATAAAATAAAAGCAAAAACATTAGACTTCTTTAAAAATATCTAAAAATTCAATAAACCTCTTAAAAATTTCTTCATTAAATTTAAAGATCAACAGAATTGTTAACTACGTTTTGTTTAACAAACAGTAAAAGATCAATTTCTTAAACGGATAATGTTTGAATGTGAAGAAGTAATCAATATTTTCATGCTTCGAATTCAAATTAAATTCAATATAAAACAGCGTAACAGCCATAACATAAAACGATGTTTTCGTTGATGTTTTGAAAAAAAATTCATTTTACATAATCTATTCTTTTAAGATTAATAAGAAAACTGTTGTTGACAATAAGAGATAAGAAATAGTTTTAGTTTACAGGGGTTTTTTTTTTTCTTTTTTCTTTTTCTTTCTTTCCCTTTTTTTTTTTTTTTTTTTTTTTTTTTTTTTTTTTTTTTAAATAAACCTGACAGTTGGAGATAAGGAACAATGATAAACAATCGTCGTCACTGGGAAGAAGGTTACGTTTTCGGTTGAGTTTGTTACTGTGCATTTTTTTTTTTTTTTTTTTTTTTTTTATGTACAGCCTAGCAATCTACATTGCCTGACCAATAGTCACCAAACTTGGTAGAAATATCGACCATAGTCTAATTTAGAACCGATTTAATTTGGGGATATTCAAGTCGAAGGTCAAGATGAAGGTCAAGGTGAAAGCCAAGGTGAAAGTCACACATCACATTTAATAACTTTGGTTGTAATTGTCTGTATTTTTGAGGTGAGGTGTTTTCCTTGATTGAGATTGTCGGACTGACTTCCTCATCTTGGTTGTTATAGTCACAACGTTTCGGCCGTTTTGCCCTCCGGCCTTCATCAGGTTTCCCAGTGACATATGGCCGAGTGGTCCTAGACGTTGTATCAAAGTTTACAGTTACCCAAAGGTGCTGAGTTCAATCCTGAATGAAGGCAGTGAAAAGTAACATTCAAAACAGAGAATCAGCAACTATGTCCCGGAGCCTAGCTGGAGTCCGAATACGGTACCCCCGTAATAATAATAAAGGGTTGGGTTCGAGACTCCTAACAAATGGTTCGCCAGTTCGTTACAAAACACCTGATGAAGGCCGGAGGGCAAAACGGCCGAAACGTTGTGACTATAACAACCAAGATGAGGAAGTCAGTCCGACAATCTCAATCAACTTTGGTTGTGTTCATCATAGAAACTTTCAGTAGTTATAAAAAGAAGTTAGTGTTCAAATAATGTTATTATTTAGAAACCCATTCTTAACATGGGGAGGATGTTTTGTAACTATTCTCTATTTTCACCTAACAATTTAAAAAACAAAATGATATAGTAAAAATTGAATTTAACTAGCAAACACTAAAAAAAAAATAGCACAGCAACTTCTTTGCATAAACATTGAGCTTTCTACGTGGCCCATATTGTAGCCAATGAAATCCTACAGCTTATATGATCATGACCTTGACATTGAAAAGTATGATTAAATAAAATCAAAATCAAAGTAAATAAAAATATGAAATAATATTTCTAGCAAAAGATTTTAAAATACGACCACTTGTCTTATATATTCCAACAGGGTTAATAAGGAGCTTTACATGTTGCATATACTGAGCTACCAAATTTCTCATGAATGGCATTTGCTAACTAGGCTTTAGAAGGCAATGATTCGTTCCCACTTGAAATACGAGTTTCTAGTGTTTGCAGGAGTTGGCAAGGTGTTCGCTGATTCTCTTGAGCATCTACAGTGTCTACACCATCAGATATATACTACATATTCCTTGCCCCGATTCTGTTTCCTCTGGGGTATATGATCTGCTTGGATTAGATCTGCTTGTCTACTTGCTGGAATGTAACAGTTACTTCTGTTGCCTACAGATTATTTCATGGTTCTTGCTACAACCCCAATGCTTAAATACTGGCCTGTGTTACAGTAGAACAAACCAAACCTACAACGCTATACATTCACATTAGATCCTCTGCACAATAGATATACTAGCGATACCCTTTTGCATTGTGTCCTGCAATCCTGAACGTGCTGCCTCAAAATAGTGCGAATAAAAATGTATCACTGTCACATTTTTGGAGTTCTGTATTGGCTATCGTGATGTTCCTAAGTTTCATGCATTCTCTAATTAGTTTAGTAGCTTTTGTCTTTTGCTTTCGATTTTATGAGCTAGGTTTAATAAAGGTAAAACAAAAACAAAGAATACAATAAGAAATGATGTCGATCATCTGAATGCAGAATGAAACACATGACAAATACGTTTTTATACTCATAGGAATTTTTTTATTCCACTTATAGGAAGTATTAGTTAAACTTTTTTTACATTTGGAATCATTACTTATCAAGGCCAACAGCCACTCAAGGATAAAAGTTAATGGGATGGAAATGACTGCTAGCTGAAAGATGAGGAACACAATGAGAATATGTTTCTGAATTTTTTGAGATGAGGACTGATTATTTGTGTTATTTGGATTTTTCAGACTACTGTTCTCATCTCGAGTGTCATTTTCTATAGCGTTTAGATTAATGTAACCTCCAACCTCCTTCAGGTGGATCTTGTCTGCAAGGACCAGTGATGTAGTGAATAAACTACTTAGCAACATTCAGTTGTAAGTTACACTCTTCTGTAGGTTGAAGATTCAATCCTTAGTGCAGTCCTAGTGACATATGGCCGAGTGGTCCTAGATGTTGTATCAAAGTTTACAGTTTCCCAAAGGTGCTGAGTTCAATCCTGAACGAAGGCAGTGAAAAAGTAACATTCAAAACAGAGAATCAGGAACTATGTCCCAAAGCCTAGCTGGAGTCCGAACACGGTACCCCCGTAATAATAATAAAGGGTTGGGTTTGAGACTCCTAACAAACGGTTCCCCAGTTCGATACAAAACACCTGACGAAGGCCGTAGGGCAAAACGGCCGAAACCTTGTGACAATAACAACCAAGATGAGGAAGTCAGTCCGACAATCTCAATCAACAGTACAGAATATAATACACATGTATATAATCAAATAACATTATAAATAACACCGTAGGGCAAGGAAAATACCGTAACCAGGGGCCGGAAAAACATTTGTATTCCACATCATAATCTGTAAAAAAAAACAAAAAAAAAACGTATTCCTAGGGCCACCATATCCCAGGGTTCTATTGTATAAGCAAGTAGTTGTAGGAAAGAAAAGTCAATTTTTTTATAGAAATCACTCGACAAGGCATGAAGTCACTTGATGTAAAGAGCTAACAAGAATGAAAGCTGATTATTATAGGAAAGAGACATCGATTTCAAAGTCATGTATTTTGTCAAAGCAGATAAGAGTGCTTTGCTAGCACCTACCCAGATGTGGCAAAAGTATTCTATCTTTGAATGTATTTAGAGGATTGCGTCTGGAGTCAGATACTGTCTGGAGTGATACAATGATCCAAACATTTTACCAGCGACTGAGCAACAGACTGGAGTGAAAGTCTGTTCTAAGAGTGTATGCAACTGACTACTGGAAGGAGAGAGAGACATTCATTTCAGCTGGGAAAAAACTGGGATTTGAGTGTTGGTGGTGAAAGGAGAGTTTTGAAGTGCTAAAAGTAACAAACCACATGTTTCAAGTCCGATATTAAAAGATTGAACAATTAGAATGCTAATATCGATTGAGTTACATCTGCTACAGAAAATGTCGGAAAAAAATGTCAGTCTTTCAGAATGGATGCATATATAATTAGGTTTTTAAAAAATGTTAGCAAAGCATATTTATATCATAACCACGCCATAATCACGTGCATATGTCATAATCACGATGACACACTGGTTCCTATTAAATCACTGAAGTTAAGCAGCATTGAGCCTGGCCAATACTAAAATGGGCGACCATTTGATAATACTAGATGCTATATGTGCCCGAAGCCCGGAGAGAGATGGCCACCGCCAGGTTATCCTTGCCCAAGACACACTGCATGAAATAATGCAGCGCCCCCACAACCCAGTGGGTTAAGGACATGTCCTATATGGGATTTACAATCATAGACACATGATTATTTTCACAATCGCTCTAGACAGGGCATGAAACCACTTGATGTAATGATCTACAAAAAATACCAACTATAGGTCAAAATTAGCTAATGATAAATGGTTATATGGATAGATTCTAACTCAGAAAACAGTGATTGTTCCCGCTTTATCCAAAACATCGCTCATGGGATGTGAGAACTAAAGGACAAAATAAGGAAAGTGAATTTGCATATGCAAAAAGAATATATTACTATCAAATTAATATCCTCATAAAACATGTTATCTATGAGAAAGACATAATTATGTATAATTGCATTTCTTTACAGCAAAACGTGTTTATATGATGTTTTTTTTTTAATTGCCTTTAGATAATCAGTAATTTTTAAATACATTTATTAATCATTAATGTTTTCTTTAATGCTTTGATGTTATGAAAAGGATTAGAACCATTTAAATTTATGTTTTGATATAACTATCTCCATTTTTTCAAACTGTAACTCTTTCGAGACAAAAGGTCACAGAGAGACTTGAAGCAGGTCAAATGATTGCATTTTTTGTAAACTGGGGTCAAAACAGTGGCTAAGAGGTCAAAATTGAAAGAAATTAGAACTTGTCAAGTGTAAGTCGACTTAAACAGCTCTTCTACACATGCACAAATACATATATACATTCATATGTTAATGTTAGTTTACTTGTAGCTATTTATTATCGGTCATATTGATTTTTACTTTTGAAATCACGACTATACATTGGGTACAATGTAATATGAAATAATCAATAGAGAATTGATTCTTTAATAATATATCTGAAATCTGGATAAATGAAAATATAGTTAAGTTTATTTTATGACTGGGCACACTCTGCTAATAAATAAATAATGAGATAAGAATACAGGGAGGCATTTTCTAAATAGACTTTCTATCACCATCACCTCTTTATCGCAGCCATGATGCCAGTTTATCATATACATAAGAAAATGTAATGTTGGATACAAGTTTATAAATAACCAAGAATAAACAACCTCATGTATATGGACAAGCTGAAGCTATTTGCAAAAAGTAAAAAGGAACTAAAAATAACTGATGAACACAACCAGAATATTCAGCGAGAACATTCAAATGGAATTCAAAATAGAAAGGTGTGCACTGCACTGCTAGAGATGAAAAGGGAAAAACTCACAATATCGGAAAACATGGAACTGCCCAAATTACAAAGAGATGAGAATGCTTAGCAAACATGATGCCTACAAATATTTGGGAGATTTGGAAGTAGACACCAACCAATCTACATAAATGAAAAAAAAAAGATGAGAAAAGAATATGAGAAGCACAAGCAAATTTTTAGAAAGAAAATTGTATCATAGGAATGTAGTTAAAGTTATAAACATATCGGCAGTGTCACTAATCTACAATATAAATACCATCTGTCTATTTAAATATATGCATGTATGTATGTATGTATGTATGTATGTATGTATGTCTAAAACTTTCGACAGAGGCGGCGGACTTTCACAAGAGTGAGCTCGACATCTCAGACGACAAATATCGAAAAATTGGCCCAAATCATTAATTCATTCACCCTCAACTGGGTAGTTTTCTACAAGGAGAGGTCAATTATTTGTGAGCCATTTTTGCAAGTCATTATATCAGGTTGGATTGACTTTGCCTAATTTTAATGTTCCAAACTTTCAGTTACGTCACGGAGTAGCGGTAAGATGTCAGATCTTTTTTCACTTTCTTTTCTGTCTTCGCGTCACAGGTTTGAACCTGCCTACCCACTAACACTTTTTTTTTTACTGAGCACACACCTCCAAACACTCGGACAACGCCGGGCACCCAGGCTAGTAAGATAATAAAGCTGAACCAAAGATATCTTGACCAGAAGACAAGGAAATGACCATGCACAATGCAGTATACCTGAAAGATGATACTGACTTATTCTACATGAACATGCAAAGACATTGTACAAGCACATTACTGAAAATGGTATGTACTTAATTTCAACCACACATGTTTAAAATATAAGGTTTGATGTGCGATAAATTAAATATAAAAAAGGAAACTAAGTTAAAAAAAAAAAAAAAACTAGGAGAAATTGAGACTAAAGGTAAAACTAAAACTATAGAAGAGACAGCAATGACAAAAAACAACTGAAATCTTAAGGAAAATCATTGAATGCGGCAACCAATACTACAAAGTTACAAACCCTAACACCAACCACATGAAAATTGCAACAAGAGCAAAACAAAATGGTGGAAGGAACACCACATGAAACCAAGGGAACTAAAACTGCAAGAAATCTTAAAAATTGTGCTCCTACCCCCCCTACATAACCGAAAGGAACCAGTCTCAGCTGATACTACACAAAATAGTTGTGAAGACTCAAGAAGGATGAAAAGGCTGAGGAGTGAAAACACTAACCAGACCTCCACAGGAAGAGTATGGAGAATACTGGAACCTTGAAGTAGCTTTTGAGACCTCAGTGAAGACTAATGGTTCTTGCCAGTAAGAAATCAATGGTAAGCAGATGTTGTGTAAATGCAAAGATTATCAAAAGAGGTGGAGAGTACTAGAAATCTGGGAAGACTTGTTGTCATTCAGATTCCAGGGAGCACCACTGGTTGTCAGTGAGCAATTTCTGATCATAATCTCTATGAGAACTTCTAGTGAGTGAGTAAAAAAAAAATAATAATGATAATGATAATAATTATAGTAATAATAATAATAAATGGTTGCTGCCAACGAGAAATCAATGATAAATGGCCGTTGCGATAACACAAATTCATTTGCAAAGCTTATTAAAAGAGGTAAAGAGTAGTGGAAACCTGGGAAGACTTGTTGTCACTCAATCTCCAGAGAACACCACGAGTTGTTCTCAAAGAGAAATCTTTGATGATGGTCTATGTGAAAACCCTTAATAATAATAATAACAACAACAACAGCTCAACTCCAGATGATCTTGAGAAACAGTTGAACTCTTTGGGAATCAAATACAACATCACCGTATTTTAGAAGTCAGTTCTGCTTAGAACAGCAAACATCTTATGCCAGATGCGTTTTATCTAATTGACCCTCACTAGCTTTGGTGTAAAAACACGCTTTTGAGTGAACAAAAACCTGGTGTAAAATATCACAACACTGTGAATTAAAAAAAAAAAACAAATAAATAAATAAAATAAAATAATAATAATAATAATAATAATAATAATAGTGATTTTTTGTGAGCCATTTTTGCAAGTCATTGTATTGGTTGGATTGACTTTGCCTAATTTTAACGTTCTGAACTTCCGGTCGCGTCATGAAGTAGGGGTAAGACGTCAGGTTTTCTTTCACTTTCTTTTCCGTCCTCACGTCATGGGTTCAAGTCCGCCTGCCTACTACTACTTTATTTTATTTTTTTTTTTTTTGTGCTCAACACACAGCTCCAAACATCCGGGCAATGTTGAGCACCTAGGCTATTTTTTTTTTTTTTCATCATCATCATCATAATAATAATAATAATAATAATAATAATAATAATAATAGTAGTAGTAGTAATAGTCGTCGTTGTCATAATAATAATAATAATAATAGAAGAAGAAGTCTCTTAATATAATAAAATAATAAGCAAAGAAATAAAACATCTAACTGATCTTGTAGAGTTGGAGTAGAAGATGTTGGATTGCCATTTTGAAATAAGGTCGCTGCATCTGTATCCATCCTACTGGCCTTGTTTCATAAAGAAATGTGTGACCAAGTTTTGATTGAAAGGACAAACTTCTTCTCTACAATTTAAACCAATTTTATTCAACAGTTCCATCAACATAAAACATGGTCTGAATTCGTTGGTTGTTTTTGTTTTACGGCATATCAACCCTTTTTGGGTTATTTAATGCTGAATCCAAAGATTTTGAAGAAAAATTTTTTAATAGAATATATTTGTTGTTTTCAAGTCAGTTTCTATTTAACCCATAGTTGGGACCCTAACAGGTACTACCGCTCCAGGTCAGAGTGGACCTTGGAGCAATGGTAATTAAAGGGTGGTTCCACACTCCCCAAAGCCTGCAAGCTGGGGCCTCACCACTGGATATAGTTTAAGTTCATATCCAGGACCTCACTGGATATAGTTTAAGTTCATATCCAGGAGTTTTATCTCATCTAGTATAGCCACTGCAAGATGCGAGGAAGGAGATATAGCATCTTTCCACATTGATATCTCAAACAGGCGTGAGGGGAAACAGAAATAGCCTCCCATGCAAAGAATGTTTTTATAATCCAACGTATCATTCTATGAGTGAAAACATGTAAACGCAAAAGAAAATAGATTACGATTATGTAATGACGACAATCTAAACAAAAAATTCAAAATGAACAAACACACATTGATTGAAACAAATATGTCTATCCCACAATATATGTTCACTGTGGAGTTGACTTTCTAGCATTACAGCCACCATCGTTATATGGCGCAAAATTAGATGTGAATGAAATAATAACACTCTTTCCCCATATATTGTAATATCCGGACTTATCACTATATCTGCACATTATACTAAAAGCAAGTAAAATTTATTAAAAAGACGATAAAAATTTTACGAAAATAAATAAAGTATTAAAAAAAAGGTTTTAAAAAATCCAAGCGCAGATATCAGAGTATAAGCAATCAACTTGAAGGATAGCAGTAAGCCACTGATGAGTAGCCAATAGCAATAAAAAACTGAAGTTGAGATAGATTTCCCAACTTGAGGAACCACGCCCTCTCCTCTGTGTGTGTGCGTGGGAGGGGGTGCAGTGCCAAAAAAAAAAATTTAAGGTGATAGGAAGTTATTCTTTGATGAAACAAAAGTCATCGAACTCCACTACGTTCTTCATGAATCAGTTAAAATTTTGATTTTCCCAGCAAAATTAACATTTTCAGTTTTCAGAGAGAACTGTCAGAAGAGTTAAAAGGAAAGCAAGTGAAGACAGGATGAAAAGAGAAAGAGAGAAAAAACATAAATGCATCACACATTTTGAATTCTAACGACTATGGTTCATTCAGAAAACAAAAATAAAAACATTGTTTCCATCATTTACCAACAAGAGCCATTGTCAAGATAAACCTGAAGGTCAAAGGTCACATCAGCCTTGATAGAGTTCAAAATAGACTTCGTAGCCTCGTAGGAGATGTCCTTTTCTCCTCCTTACAACCTCTATCTCACAGAAGAGATGTTGCGAGTTTGTCTCTGATGTATCGTTATTTTCATGGAAAGTGTTCAACTGAGCTTCAATCTATGGTCCCCCCTCGCCAAACTTTCACAAGAAACACTCGTCTAGCTGTAAACACTATCAATAATTTCCCCCACTCTTTATCTGTGCCTAAACCTAAACATAGATTCCATGAACAAAGCTTCTTTCTTAGAACTGCACGCCTGTGGAATTGTCTTCCGTTTTCCTGCTTTCCGGCTGACTACAATATGGTTGTGTTCAAGTCTAAAGTAAATAAGTTCTTGATGAGCCGTTCCATATAAGTTATTAAATTTACCAAATTTTCATTACTAATGATTACTATATTGACCAACTTCTACTGTACACTCTTTAACCCTTATCCTTGAGTGGCCTCTGGGCCTTGATAATGTGGTGATGCCTTTGTAAAAAAAAAAAAAAAAAAAAAAAAAACGTTATGAGAATAACACCCTGATCAATCCAAGTAACAGAAAATTCATTTTGTTTCCATTACAATTATTTCGTCACGACAAAGAGATTAACAATTTGATGTTATTATCATCTGACTTTCTAAAACATTGCGTGTTGATTTTTGACAATGTGAAACGCTAACAAATACATTAACATGCTGAAATCTATTAGTTTTCAAGATATACTTTTTATTTATTTTATATAAGCATTTATATTTTCATACACATTCATAAGCATGTTTCGGTCAGCCAGTTACAAATAACTAGAGACCTCTTCAGGTGATACTGCTTATAAAAATTGAGTACGTGATCAAATGAACTCTGCTTTTGTATAAGCAGCGTCGCCTGAAGAGGTCTCTAGTTACTTATGAAATGGAGTACTGTTACCACATCTACGCAGGAGTTGCTCAGCACGCCATATCTTGCCCTGATAGAGTTCAAAACCGGTTTCAAAACCTAATAAGTGATACTCTTTTCTCTTCTCTGCAACCTCTTTTCTCACAGAGATGTTGCGAGACTGTCTCTGTGCTATTGTTATTTTCATGGCAAGTGCTCGTCTGAGCTCCAATCTATGATCCCCACTTGCTAAACTTTCACAAAAAAAACACTCGCCTAACTACAACCCCTATCAACAATTTCCCCCACTACCTATCTGTGCCTAAATCTAAAAGCAGATTCCATGAACAAAGATTCTTTCCCAAAACTCTCCGCCTGTGGAACACTGTTCCACTGGCCTGCTTGGTGGCTGATTACAGCATAGCAGCCATCAAGTCCAATGTAAACAAGTTCTTGTTGAGCCCTCCTTAAATAATCCAAATTCTACCTAATCTACACCATTAACGATTGTTACACTACATTCATTAACCTTTATCCTCGAGTGGCCTTCGGGCCTTGATAAGTGGTGTCTGCCTTATAAAAAAAATTCCTAGCTGACCGAAACATATTCATGAATGTGTAGTAACATATAAATGCTTATGTAAAATAAAATAAAATAACAAGTTTTCAATATAGAAATTTTTTAAATAAACCCATGTTTGAATGGTCATATGCTACTTAAGAGAACTCATAATTAAAGTCTGTCTCTTACATTTAAATATAGATCATATTAATGTTTACTTACTCCGCTGGCAGATCCGCAGCTCCATCCTCTTGGCCAGGAATATCCACATGAATAAAAGCAGCACGCTTGCGGATCTCTTCCATGCATGGCTGATCAATAAATTGCTTCCATGTATAATCTGAAAATATAAAGATTTTATAAATTAAGAATATAGTCTATCACTTCATTATTTAAAAAATCTTAGTTCTTATGCAGAATACAGACCGTGTTATCGGCAGTATATATATATATAGCAGATTACATAAACTGCAGGAAAGTGCTGAATGAAAAGTTTGCGATCTTTTTTTGGTAAAAACGCTAGTTAATGTTAAGACCCTAGCAAAAATTTAAACGATGATGATACCTTTGCCCAACACGTTATATGCTCAGTCACAAAGTAGACAAAGAATAAAAAAATTACTTTGACTTGCATTTTCTTTGTAACAACATTTATTTCCTCATTGTTACGGCGAAGTCATCACTCATCTTGAATGGGATCCATACCTCTGACATGATCTCGAATGTTCTCCACACCTCTCACATGATCTCAAATGTTATCTACATCTCTATTTAACATTAACAATTACGAATGTTTGGAGGTGTGTATGTTTGAAAAAAAAAACGTTGTAAAAGAAAAAACAAAGTTTTAGTAGAAAGATAGGATTGAATCCTGAAGCCTTGACGCAAAGGGGGAAACGAAAGGGAAAAAAAGTCAGCCACCTAACCATCTCGGCTACGAGGGAAGAGGAATTGATAAGCATGTTAAGTTATGGGTTAAACAGTGATTCAAGTTAAAGGTTTGATTGATAGGTGGCTGCTTAATGAGGTCATCGCTGGAGCGTTACGATAACGTGCCAGTTTTTAATTTACTGCAGGGCAGCTTTTTGGGGTTTGTTTACTTTGTTTCAATGCAGGACAGTTTCGGCTTCCCCAAGATGATGGGGGGGGGGGACCAGCTCCCTATTTAAAGGGGATTGTTCAAATTGAATAGCAATTGTCTGATATAAGGAGAAACTCTGCATTGATCAAAGCTGACTGTTTTTTAATGTTCCCGGCGATCGAAAAATGTGGAATACGAGGGGATGCAATAAGTAATGCCCCTGGCCCACTTCCCATAGCAGTAGAGCAACGAAACTTGGCACAGTTGTTAGTCTTTCTCTACATAGGAACCACCCAGAGTTATGCATTTCTCCCATCGTTTGATGCAGCTCTGGAGACCGTTTTTGTAGAACACCCCAGGTTATTCCTCCAACCATGACGTGACTTCAGAAATCAAGGCTGCATCATCTGGGAAACGCTTTCCTTTCAAAAACAACTTCATGGCTAGGAAGAGGTGAAAGTCAGAGGGGTCAAGGTCAGGAGAGTAGGGAAGATGGGGAAGGATTTCATAACCACACGTCCGTGCTTCTGATCTGGCAACATGCGAGTTGTGGACCGGAGCGTTGTCCTGCAGGAGGAGGGTACCTTTGCTGATCTTTCCCCGCCTCTTGATTTTGATAGCTTCCCTTAATTTCCTCAAAAGTGAAGCATAATAGGCTCCTGTAATTGTGGTACGCTTTGCCAGGAAATCTGTCATCACTATTCCGTCCTGGTCCCAGAAGACTGTGAGCATGACCTTGCCAGCGAAGGGCTGCATCCTTGCCGTCTTTGGAGGTGGTGAGTCCAAGTGCTTCCACTGCATTGACTGGGTTTTGGTCTCTGGATCATAGTGATGGACCCAGGTTTCATTCTGTGTAATCAGTGTTTTGAAAAACTTTGACTCATATTCTTGGCACATCTCCAAATTCATCCTCGAGCACTCAACGCGTTCTCGCTCGTATCATCATCATCATCATCATCATCATCATGCAGTCCATCAGTCTTAACGATAACTAGTTGGGGCCTCAGTGCTTTCTCCCTCCACGTTGGCGTAGTCTCATTCCATCACCATAGGACTTTCCACCTTGGCTCCAAACTTGCTTGCGCAGTTTAGGTGCAGTATCTGTTGCGCCTCAGATAGACACCCTCTGAACCTCCAATGTTATCTACATCTCTAACACGATCTTTTTTTTAAATCTTTAATATTCCCTGCTAGTGACAACATTTCGCATGCATTTGTATATGCATATCCCCGTTAGGTTACATTTATCCATTACGCTACCAATCTACGAGAAAGTTTCAAATTACAAACTAATTTCAACTGATTTCCTCAATACAGAAAGTAAAAACTATCATGTTTTTGTGAAAAGAAATATGTCATTTGAGCTGTTCAGAATTCCTACTTTCGATAGAGCATAAAGTTATCAGATATGATCAAAATGGCAACTCAGTAAAATGATCTTGGAAATGACTTTAATTCTGCGATGCATAAACTGATGGAAAAACAATTTAGTGCTTTTGGATTCTGCCAATGTTTGTTAAAAACAGAGTCATGAGATGCAGTTCTGAATTTTCGAGAAGAGGTATGAATGTTTGTATTGTTTTGAATGTTCAAACAATTATTCTCATCTTGGGTGTTATTGGCATCAATGTTTCGGTCGATGAAACCTATGATCTTCGTCAGGTATA